>NC_092862.1:90960473-90979985 GCF_032062135.1 Pyxicephalus adspersus
GTGCCTCCAGCAATGTGTAACGGTAGATTTTTTTGATGGGCAGAGTTCTTTATGTTCTGATGATAGCCTAACAATTAAATTTTAGAGGTGTTAGTCACAGGTGTCCCCCACTTGCACCTACATTTTTGGTTTTGTACATCTCCCCATTCCAGAGGAGTTGGGGTTCAAAGGAGGGGGATGTCATTGTACACACCCATTTGTACACGCCCCGTGGTAGATTTATTTCACTGGTAGATTTTTTTCATTAGATCACCGGATAGGGAATCCCCCTCCTCCGCAGTATCTTGGGAGGAAGGGGATCCCCCATCAGAGATCTCCCCGCGGCAGCCGAAGGGAGCCACAACAAGGAGGCTGAAGAGCCGCATGCGGCTCCAGAGCCGCAGGTTGCAGACCCCTGTTCCAACACATTCAGAGGGTCTGCTGTCCCACTTCTCAGTTCAGGTGTAACATACACAGAAGTTCAGTCTGATAAAGCGTGGTACCATTGGATAAAGCAGAAGACATGGCCTTCTATGTTCAATCACAAGTTTCAGATTATACACTTGCATTACACACTTCGGTGTGTCAGTAAAGATGCACTACACCCAGCTCTAGATGCCAGTTACTAAAGCCGTCCACACTCTGTCTCAGGGCCCACTATCTAGTGAAAGCACATGACAGGGAACGGGCCTGGCGGAATCAGCGGGGAAAGAAGACCCTGTTGAGCTTGAGTCTAGAGCTGGGTACTGGGCAGTGGGCAGGCAGCAGCAGTAAGAGCAGGAAGAGCAGGCGGTGGGCCGTGAGAAGTGTCGATGGCACATTGATGGCACCTGAGAAATGTTAACTGGCATCTACAGCTGGGCACTGGGCAGGCGGCAGCAGTAACAACAGGAGGAAGAGGTGGTGAGCCCTGAGACGGAGTGTGGACAGCATTTGTAACTTGCATCTAGAGCTGGGTACTGGGCAGGCAGCAGCAGTAACAGCATGAGGAGGAGGAAGTAAGCCCTGAGACTGATCATGGACAGCATTAAAGATTGAGACCATCATCTCCTTGAACAGTGTAGAAGCTGTAGCTACCAGAGACATTGCTGTTACTGCTAGCTGTAACTTTGTAAAAATGCGGCATGGCATCTACAACTAGGTACTGGGCAGGCGGCAGCATCAGTTACAGCAGGAGGAGGCAGTGGGCTCTGAGACAAAGTGTGGACAGCATTAGTATCTGTCATCTAGAGTTGAGTACTGGGCAGGCAGCAGCAGTAACAGCAGGAGGAGGAGGCGGTAGGCTCTGAGACCAAGTGTGGACGGCATTAGTATCTTGCATCTACAGTTGGGTACTGGGCAGGCAGCAGCAGTAACAGTAGGAGGAGGCGGTGGGCTCTGAGACAAAGTGTGAAGGGCTTTAGTATCTGACATCTACAGTTGGGTACTGGGCAGGCGGCAACATCAGTAACAGCAGGAGGAGGAGGCAGTCGGCTATGAGACCAAGACTGGAAGGCATTAGTATCTGTCATGTAAAATTGGGTACTGGGCAGCCAGCAGCAGTACCAACAGGAGGAGAAGGCCGTGGGCCCTGAAACAGATCAAGGACTGGTTGAGGCCATCCTCTTTATGGACAATGTAGAAGCTGTAGCTATTGGAGACATGAATGAATGAACGAAATTCACACTGTCCATACCTACTATCTAGTTAAATCACATAAAAGGGAACGAGCTTGGTGGAATCAGTGGGGAAATACATACATTTTTCATCATATGTGGATATCTGTAAGTGCTATCACAGGTAAATATCTGTATTTGTTTTAGAAAAATACATAATTTTTTAGGGGTTTTAGGATAGATACCAAGTGCTATCAGAATTAAATATCTATTTTTTGGGGAGAAATACATACATTTTTTATGGCTTTGGGGATATATAGCAAAGTGGGATCAGATAAAAATATCTGTATTTTTTGAAGAGAAATATTGAATTTTTATGGCCTTTTGGATAGATACCAAATGCTATCAGAATTCAATATTCATATTTTTTGGAGAGAAATATAGAATTGTTTATGGTCTTTTGGATTTATACCAAGTGCTATTAGAATTAAATTTTTATATATGTTGGAGAGAAATACAGAAATGTTTATGGCTTTGGGGATATATAGCAAAGTGAGATCAAAATAAAATATCTGTATTTTTTTTAGAGAAATACCAAAATTGTTTTTGGGTTTTAGGATAGATACCAAATGCTATCATAATTAAATATCTGTATTTTTTATCGATAAATACAGACATTTTTATGGTTTTTGTGATAGATTGCAAGAGGTATCTAAATTATGATACCTCTTGCAATCTATCACAAAAAGCCAGAAAAATGTTATATTTATCCATAAAAAATACAGATATTTAATTCTGATACCAATTGCTATCTATCAAAAAACCCAGAAAAATGTCTGTATTTCTGTTAAAAAAATACAGATACTTCTTTCTGATCCCACTTGCTTTCTATCAAAAAAAGCCTGAAAAATTTCTGTATATTCTCTAAAAAGAAATACAGATATTTCATTCTGATACCACTTGCTATCTAACAAAAAAACGAAAAAAATTCTGTATTTCTCTCCAAAAATACAGATATTTAATTATGAGACCTCTTGCAATCTATCACAAAAACCAGAAAAATGTCTGTATTTCTCTCCAAAAAATACAGATCTTTAATTCTGATACCTCTTCCAATCTGTCACAAAAGCCAGAAAATTTTCTGTAAAAAAATACAGATATTTAATTCTGACACCACTTGCTATCTATCCAAAAGGACAGAAAAATTTCTGTATTTCTCTACAAAAAATACAAATATTTAATTATGAATCACAGCTCTGTTACAAGTAATATAGGCCTCAAAGTAGATAGAGGCAGAGGGCCCTGAGAGAGGTCCCCTGTAAAAAAAATTAGCCAGTTACACAGCTACTTTGAAAGTTTTAGGCCTAAGAGACAGCGTAGAGGTAGAGGGCCACGAGGGGGAGGAGTAGAAGGAGATGCAGAAGGCTGTGAAAGTGCTCTTCCCATCAAGGTGTCAGCAGGCTGTGCAGCAGTTGACGACTAATCAGTCACTCGCAGAGGGGGCGTTGAAGTCATTACCGATCCAAGCCTTATTCATTTTAATAAAAGTGATTTGGTCGACATTTTCTGAGCCGAATCTGCTTGTCATTCACTACCCCCCCAGCTTCACTGAACGCTCGTTCAGATAACACACTTGTGGCTTGGCAGGCAAGGATTTGAATGACATGTTCTGCCAGCTCCGGCCACTGCTCAAGCTTGGATACCCAGTAGCCCAGTGGGTCCTGGCTTTGCAGGTTGCAGATGTCCCATGTAGAGCTTAGGTATTCCTGCACCATGACTGTGTAGCGCTGCTGAGTGTCATTGGCAATTGCTGCACTACTGGCGGCTTGCTTCCGCTGAAAAAAAGCCTGCATAGTTTGGCTTAGATGACCTCTACTGCTGCTGCCACCCATGCTGCTTAAGTTAGTTGTTTGGCTCCCATGGCTGGTGGAACTGCCTCAGGGATCCCTGCTGCTCCTGGCAGCCGGAAAGGCTGAGCACAAGTCCCTTAATTCTTGGTAGTGCTGCATTTTAGGTCCCCCTGTATTGGGGCAAGATGAGTTGTTTGTATCTCAGGCTTGTAAGGTGGATCAAGTAATGTAGCAATCCAATAGGCGTCAGTCTTTTTTTTTATGTGTTGTATGCAGGGGTCTTTGGCTATGCTCTCCTGCATGAAGGCTGCCATGTGGCTCAAAGTTCCCACAGCTGAAGTAATTCTGGACCCACACTCCTGTGGGTCAAACAGCAGCACAGGATTGTCCTCCTCCTCCTCCTCTGCCTGGTCTTGCCATACACAGAAAATGCCGCTTTGTGTTTGGGTGGATGGATGCCATGTCCTGCAATGTCCTCCTCATCCTCTTCCACCTCCTCCTCTTCCTGGATTTGTGGTGCACTATGCCTAGTAGGCACGCATGTCCGAGATGATGTTTGAAANCTCATCTCTTGATGCAGNGTCCGCTCTGTGTCGTGTCCGAGATCCACCATCATCTGTTCCAGCAGGCATTTGATGGGGATGGTGTCACTGACACAGGCCTGATCTCTGCTGATCATCCTGGTGGCCTCTTCAAAAGGAGACAATACAGTGCACAAGTCCCCAATTTGTAGCCACTCCACTGGCAGATCGAGATTTTACTGTAAATCAACCAATCTGGCACTGGCTGTGTACGATCGTCGGAAATGCGCTAACAACTTTCTGGCCTTCAGCAACAGTGGCTTCAGGTTCATGACGTGAGCCAGGCAAGGTACGTGTGTGAGTTTCCCACAAAGCAGGCTGCCAGCAGATTGGCCCTGTTGTAACACACGACCTTGCCTGGCTAAAGTCTGTTGGGAGTTAGCCATATGTCCTCCTGCTCCCTCAGGCCACTTAGAATGGTTTCGTCAGTGCCGCTGAGGGAACCCAGGCTTTGCAACCTCAGAAATGCATGGCAACGTCTTGTGCACCAAAATAGTTCACTGTTGCTGGCGGTGAACAGATGCTGCTGATTGGGATGTGCTGGGTCTCCACAGCAAGGTGTCCCTGGAGGAAGAGGTTGAGGCACAAGAGTCAAAGGAGGAAGTGGAAGTGGAGGTCGAGGAGGAGATTGCATGGCGATGTGCTCTGGGCGGAGGAAGATATGTAGGGCTTTCTGCAGCTGCATCTTCCCCTGCTGCCACCAAAGTTACCCAGTGAGCTGTATAGGAAATATATCTTCCCACTACATGCTTGCTTGACCAACTGTCGGTTGTCAGTTGCACCTTGCCAGAAACTGAGTGCTGCAGGGGCATGGAGACATTGCTCTGCTCGTGGTAATGCAAAGCAGGAACAGATTTTTCTGCAAAATACTGTCGCTTGGGCATAACATACTTTAGAACTTAACTTGGGTTTGCGCAGAGGAATGCGTAAAGGAACGCACTGGAGTCCACCAGCAGGTAAGGGAGCAGCAAACAGCTGTGCAATTGCTGCATTGATTAGCTTTGTTTTGGAGTAATTTGGGCCATATTTCCTCTTGCACTCCAGCATCTGGGGGATGGAAAGTTGGATGCTGCTAATGGTAACCACAGAAAGATTGGACAATGGGGTAGAAGGTGTGGGGGATGGCAATGATGCCTGGTCTTAACTGCTTGCAATGGCACAAACAGCAGCCAATCTGCCTTGGAGCTCCTGCGCACCGCTGGTGGAGTCTAAAAGGTAATGCTTGGCTACATGCCCCACTCAAATTGCTGGCAGCAGCAGGGTAACTTTGGTGGCAGAAGTAGGAAAGGCAGCGGAGGAAGATCGAGCAGTTTGAGCTTGCTTCTTGGGCGGAGTTGGTGACACAGAGCTCTGTGCTTTGACCAGGTGCTCCCGCCAGGTTACCGGGTGGTGACTTTTTAAATATGTGCTCATGCAACTTGTTCCAAGTTTGTTTGGGTTTTGGCCTGGTTTCAAGTGTTGAGTACACAGTTTGCAGATGATTATAGTGTCTCCTTGTTTGCCCCATGTCGGATCAACGACATCATCATCATCAGAAGAGACAGTTTCCCTGTATGTGCCGAAAAGACGCAGCGGTCTTTTGGAGCCAGTTTGAATTGGCTCGTCTGGCTCAGAGTGTTCGGGTGAAAAGTAAGTGGGGGGAAAGCCTGTGAATTGACTCTCTTCGTCACATGACTGAAACAATTGAGTATCTTGAAAGAATGCTTGTAGCTCCGCCTCTCCAACCCCTCGGTGGCACTCCTCTACATACTGCTGTACACGAGACTTTCCAGCCGATGATGAAGAACTAGGAAGAACAGGTGTATCATAGACTGTTTGGGACACCTGTGAAGGCCTGTGTCTGGGACTGGGATGAAGAGGGGGTACAATCACCAGACCCAGGCTGGGTCATGTGCTCTACTACCTCTTGTGCAAGGTGTGGTAATAATGGATGCCCACCACCAACAGCAGCGCTGCTTGTTCTTGGGTCTGCAGCTAAAAACAAACTCATATTGCTTTGCTTGCCACCCCTGCCAAAGCTGCCCCTTCCTCTTTGGCCAGACATTGTACACATTTTTGTGTGGCTTGACACCCTGCAAAATACTTTGAAGCTAATATGCTTCACAAAGAGTAAATTTTTACAGTAAGTGGACTTTTTTATTGGGGGGGGGGGTTGAAACCAAAAATGCAAGTGCTCTGTGTGTGTTGTATGCAGCACTTTCCTTCAGTGGTGACGCTTGTAATATGCAGCACAGTATACAAAATATATACTGCAGTATACTCTGCGTCTGTGTGACTGTCTCTCAGTACAAGCGTGATACAGTGCAGTCAGAGAGGGTACCCTGGCTCGGGCTGCGTGTATGTAACACACTGACTAGCTATCTTCTGCACCAATACAATACAATCCAACAATCTAGCTGACTAATAGTGTGAGTGTGACACAGTCTAACTAAGTAAAGAACTTTTTTTTACTTTGACAAAGCAGGCCAAGCAGCACAGAAAGGTTGTGATGCTAGCAAATCTCTGTCAGGAGTGGTAAATGCAGGCACGCCCTGGCCTATTATAGGCCAATGGCTGCCTGTGTGGCATGCAGTGACAGACAGTCAATCAGCTGCCTGCCACAAAAAACATGGAGGAGAGCATCCCTGCTGTTATTGGAGGGCCCTAGGCATTATTGGGGAGGTCCCTAGGCATTGTGGGAGGGACGGATTCGGGGCTTTGAATCCAGCAAAATGTGTGTCGTGTCGACCCGACTTTATACGGCCATATTGGGGTCGAACATTAGGATGACCCAAATTCAAACAACAACACTAGTCCTGACTGGTACTGCCTTTTTTATCATAAAAATACTTAGGAACCTTCCAGACGTGCAGTAAACTGCAGCGTTGTTCTGCATGGTCATTCGGTTTCCCAGCTGCTCCTATTTAACTGCATTAAGCTGTTGTTGAACCACATTGTGCAAACAGTTGCAAGCAGATGCATTTGTGTGGGAGCAATTAACAATGTGTTTTTTAACTACAAGACTGAAAGGGGCCTTACTCACTTAGCAGCAAGGTTTCATTTTCCATTTGAACCCACATTGGACGATTGGTAGAATATTTCAGGGGTTTGCTAACCTTATTAAAAATGCTATATTAGGCTAATCAGCAAATCTTTACAATGTATGCACATTAAAAGTAAATTTTAACTACAGATTGACAGAATCAACAGATAATACAGTTGTGTTACAAAGAAAAAACTGCTGCGTTAATGCTATTGACATAATCATGTCAGTAATGACTGCATCATATATGTTATTACTGATTTTACCTTTAGGCACAGTTTTTTATTCAAACAAATGTTCAAATAATTCAACCCAACTGTAAAATTATACATAATCAGCTTAATTTATTTAATTTATAAAGCACATAATTATCATTCAGTATTCAGATAAATCTGTAGCCTACTACACATTTAGAAGTTATCATTAGGTTTACTCTCCTGAGAACATTTAAACTCATTATGCAAGAAAACAGCAATGATGTTAAAAGCACTTTGCAGCCTGTGGTGCTGTACTTCATTTACACGGGATCTTTATAGAAAAATATAGGCTAATTTGGAGCAGAAATTACTTAACTGTATACTGTACATTGAAACAAAGACAATCGTCAAAGTAGATCTCCAGTAAAAACGGAGTTTTGAGTTTTGGATAGATTGGAGAAGAGCTAAATCATCAGGTCTGTGTCTGCCAATAAAGATTTTTGATCGTTTCCTACATGACAAACAGGGCAATACATTTGGGTATACCTTCATATAGCCTAGTATTATAATCTAAAACACATTTTTATTTTATTTTTTTTCATTATATTTAAACTAGAAAAAAACATTTCTGGAGTTATTTGTTTCAAATATTAAAAATAAATAGTCAACCATCCTTTAAATAGTCAATCATCCTTCTAAATGGTGCAAACTACTTCCCAGTATGTTTTCAGTTTGCCTGTGTAGATGTCAGGGTAATGCCTGGATGGATTGAACAGCATTGTCTCTAATGAATAATTTGTTGTCTGAAACAAAATAAATCAGTGGGACAACTTATGTATCCCACTGCAGCCAAGTTTGTGGATCATTATTTTTTTCTTTAATATGGTCAACTTAAGAACAAAGAGAAATCGGTGAAAATTAAAATGTGACATGCTTTTTATGTAAGCTATCAAACAAATACATACACAAATACACTTACAATGTAGGGCACAAACACAAACAAAGGTTTAACCATTTATCTCATTTACCTCAGTGGTTAAAAAATATGTATCTGCCCTTTCAACTGATCATTGACAATGGACATTTTTTCACAGCTGCTGCTTTTACTGATCTGTGATTTCCCAGATCAGTACTAGATCGGGGGTACTAAAAAATAATTTGTTATTGCTGGCCAGAGTTGGGCTGCCAAAAGAAACTGCATGTCTGGTTTGTGAAACTCCCTCACAGAATTAAACAATTATTATACTACAATAGTAATTTCTTAATTCTACCAAATGTGTTACAAATTGAGCAATGCAAGACAGTATTAAAACAATGCTTCTACAGACAGGGTGTGCAGATTTACAGGACATTTAATTTTATGGCAATAATATGCCAATATTATTTCAAAATAATTAAACAATTCTAATGCTAATAAAACAAATATTGATCAAACCAGTCAGCAAACCCGTTTCAAAATTTTACTCAAATCTGTCTATGGCTACCATGGTTTTATTAGTTACAGTAAGATGGTGGTACAGGGATGGGTGGCCTGGACAAAACCTTTGCCTTGGGAAGCACAAAAAAATTTACATAGAGTAATGGATGTACTTCATTGTACATAACATAAACCCAAAAATAACCCTTTTCAGAGACCGTCCACAAATTTATGGATGTTTGGCAACTCCAGAGGATACCCGTAATGGGAGGTATTGTTTGTGGGTGCAAGAGTCTAAACTTTAAAGTAAACCGTGCAGTACAAGGAAAAACAAAAAGTTTTTGAATGAGAAAACCAAAAAACACATCTTAGTAAAAATCAATTTGATCAAGGGGCCATATGGGCCTCTAAAAAATTATCTACTGCCACTAATATGTATCTAACAAGTATTCGTTTAAACACATTGTCATTAAGGTATTTTTACAGGAGGAAGGATCCAAACATTATAAGAAAACTTTGCAAACACATCTATTAATAAAGCGGATCTATTATCTGAGATCTATTAATAAAGCATTGAATCAGACATTCACTGAAAAATACCCTGGTAGAGAATGTTCCATGTCCATTTGTTTCAATGCAAGTAACCAGGGAATACTTCTTGGAGTGTCCAATTCCCTGATTTATAAATGAACTCCTTTGACAAGTGTTGTGTTAAGGCAGTTAGTTCTTCACAAGCCTCTAAGCACAAACAGATGTGCAATCACATACAAATATTGTGGTTTGATAATATGCACAGGTATATTGGTTGAAATTTTATATATGAGCTGGAGTACTAACATATACTGCAAGTGAATGTGCATTGAAGTTATGTGCATTAAAACATGAGTGTGTCCTATTAAATGTGTCCTTTGGCATAACAAAATCTAATTTGTTATTTCTTACAAAGTAGCATTTTAAAAGAGCATTGCTATTTTTTTTCAAAATCAAAATAAAATTCTTTTATTTTAACATCTAATTATTAGGATGGTAAAAGTGCAAACAAAAAAATATAAGCAGTTAGGGGCAACACTTGATGCTTTTTATTATTATTAAGCTATTGGAAAAAAAGGAAAAAACAAAAGCTGTGTTCATTTTATGTTCCGAATCATAACTGGTATTTAAAGAGAACTTCACAAAACATTCATTGTGTATAGTAAATATTCACTAGTTTACCAGATTGTACTACTTGAGTAAAAAAATGCAAAGGGAACCAGAAACTCATCAGTTAATGCCCCCAAAAAACATAGCAGAGTAATAATATATTACCTTCATTACATGATATATGCATTTCTCTTGAGAATATAGCCTACAGATTTTAAAATCTTGAGATGCAAATTGCTGTAAAAGTAAAAGTAAATGATTTTCCAAATGTTTGTACCATGGATTTCCGCAGGGCACATCCGATATTATATTATACACATCCACACACATCTGTACAGTTTTTACAGTATGTAACTTTATATCATCAATACCAACATTCCCTTTAATTTATCTAATAACATCCTTTTTTAGCTGTGCCATTTAAAAATCAATTGCAGTAATAAAGATGTATATATATATATATTGTCGTAATATAGATATATAGTGTACATAATTATTTTTAAGTACTGAATCTTTGTTCATTTGTGCCTGTAGCACTATACAATCTAATTATGACAAAGCCATCTGCAGATTCCATAGAGGTACAATCTAACAGGGGTGAGTGATATAGATGATGGCAAGTTTACAAGAAGGTTAGGAAAAAATTTGGCAGCAAAGAAACTGATAATGTTACTTTGTTGAAAAGTAGAAAACATAGTAAAAATCAAAAATTTTAGTACAGTTGAGTTTCTAATAAATTTCTGGAAGAGGGAGAAATCATTAAAACAGAACTAAATGTGTGCAACTCACCTATCCGCTTTCCATTGAGTCATCAGTTGATCCATCTTGATTGGCTGTACTGGGATGGTGTAACTCGTGGGCAATTGCGTGGAGTTTATTCATTCCTGGAACACTCAGAGGAAGTCAGGATTGGCAGGTCAGCTTTGACGCCGGAAACCAAGAACGTTCAGGCATGTAAGACACCTTATTGCAGAGGGGACATTGTTTTTTTAAACAGAATATTGACCTGCTGGATCACAGAGGCTTAAAAATGGAAACCAACAGTTACATAAAATATGCACACTTTATTATAATGTTAGAATATCTGTATATCAATATTTTCTGATGATACCTCCATTGTATCTAATTTATTCTGTGAGAATTGTGAACATTTTAGGTGAATAATTAAAAAGGCTTTTTTTCCTTTTTGAAATAGGTTATGCTCATTCAACTCTGCAGTCCAGGTCCCTAATCAATGTGATTTCAAAGTTTGTAGAATCAGCAGTACAACAGTGCAGACTCTCATCTGAATCATAAGCTTCATAATGCCATAACCACTCCTGCTCGCCCATCGCTTATCTGAGCCTACGATGGGAGAGTGGGCTGCTTGTGTGCAGAGACAACCTGCCCACTTCCCTAAGCCAGGGATTTGTACAGGGGACGTGATCAGCAGCTCTGGCCAGTGTGCCCCGCAAGCGGGGTCCTTCTCCTGACCCTGCTCGTGAATTTTCTTCCGGACAATCGGTTGGCGACCACTGTACTGGAGCATTACATGACTGCAAATTTAAGTGATTTAGATTTAGCTCTTCTTTATTTTTTGTAGCAGGAGGAATTCCAAGATCAGATTCTTTGTTTTTACAAATGTATATGACAATCACAGGCAAACAGAAAAAATATGTTTTTTAAATCATAGGTATCTTGGGAATATAACATTCCCCAGTGCATTTTTTTTTTTTTATCATCAGAAGCACAGCTACACATGGGTGAACATAAGTGCAAATTTTTATCTAGGATACACTCCTACACTCCTCCTTGGTTCCCCTTTTGAACCTTTTTCTTTTCTCAAAGCCCCCCTAAAGACCCTCTGTATAAATACAGTGGACCTGATATATTAAAGTTCCCCAAGACTGGAGAGGATAGACAATTATGGGAGAACCTGGGTGATCCAACAAACTTGGAATAGGTCTGGTCCTGGATTGAAAACATTTATCAACTAATAGCAAAATGTTTTCTTTTCGTGAGATCAATTCCAGGTTTGCTGGATCACCCAGACTCTCATATGATAGTCTATCTTCTCCAGTCTTGGAAAGCTTTTATAAATCAGGCCCAATAGCAGGGTAGTGTCAATTCTAGTAAATCTTTGTATGTAGGTTTGCTTGTCAGCATTGGGAAGGTGTTTTGACAGAGCAGTATATTTGTTTTTGCAACCTTCTTAACCATCATGAAGAAAAATATGTGCTTTTTTTTTTATAGAAGTCTTTTTATTGTGGTTACAGCAGAGGCAATACAAAACTGTATACTTGATGACATATTGGACAAAAGGAGAACAGAAGTTTTAGGACTAGCTTGTGATTACATGTCTTGGGTTCAGAGTACAAAAAGTGAAATAACAGCATTTAAGCAAGCATAGTCATAAAAAACAAACGGGGGCCAAGGAAATGGAGAATATTAATGAAAGCCTCATAGGAATCAAGGTAGGAACAATACTATTTATTCTGGGAGATTCAAGATGGGGGTCACTCTCCTTTACATGTGATGGGTACCAGGAAGTATGTTGGAAACATTGGTGCATGTTTTGCTTGGTGGCTGGGTTTAATGTGTCTATGAAGCTCTCCCAGGTGTCAAAGAATGCATTTTTTGTGGTTTCTATCCACTCCATGGGAAATAGATATTATAATTTAGTGAGAAACTAGTGCAGAGAGGGGGGACGAGTCCGTCTTTCTCCCAACCACCAAAATATATGTGCTAATTTTATTACTTTGCATTCCTACATCTCCTCTACTATGAATATCATACCAATTAATATGCACTTAATCCAGAATCTTTTCTGAAAGAGAAGATACTGTTTATTTAAGTAATAAAGTTATGTAGCTCAATTTTTGTGAGCAGAATTACAAAATTTTTCTGCAAACTTTTAATATAGTACATTATTTTACACTTTGTAAGTTCCCTAAAAGTGCAAAAAATAAGTTGTTAGTTGTACTGCACATTGCAGCTTCTTATTCAAATGTCTCTTATTGCACCAAAGAGATGACTTAGCATATCAGTATGCAAGGATTTCTGAGCAATGTTCCACTGTATATGCAATTAAAAGGGGAACATTGTTCTGCAATGTTGCATTATATGAGTGACACACAGAGAAAAGCTCTTCATTGCACACTGAGGATAGTTTTTTGATGTTCCATTACAGTTCTGTAATGTTTCATTGTGTGTATGGGGGTCACCCTCCTTTACATGTGGAATTAGAACTCTACACCACTGCATCTTTTGAGGAACATATATTAAAAATAGCTCAACACTGCTCAAATCTTTTTGGAACACACAAGGAAAGATATCTCTTGGTTGTATCTTGGGTTTAGAACATAAAGTGAAGGGCCTCCCACTTTTACTCTTTCATATATGAGACATAAGGATATTCTTGTAATATTACGTCAAATGTACAACATATAAAAAAGATAGCTCTGACTACAATACTCCATCTTATGTGTAATGCACAGGGAAGAATGTCTCTGTAATGCTCTGTCACATCTGTCACATGTTTAATTAACAAGAAAAGGTCAGAATGATGTAGGGCACATGTGTCACATGTGCACGTGTCATGTTCTGTCATAGTTGGACTACACATGGAAGGTTATCTCAGTAATATTCTTGGATATGAAAATGTTAGAAGCATTGTATTTGTAACGTTCTTTGGAAAAGTTCATCATGTCATTATATTTTAACACATCTTGATAAATTTTCCCCAGCAACTGAAGGTCATGGTAGGCCAGTAAATGTCTTACATAAATTCTCCACAGAATAAAATGCAAAAAAATGTTCACAGCCATGTTAATATTTCTAGTCATACACACTATGACAGTTCTCTCTTTGTCAGGCAAGAACCAAAATAGAAGCTAACAATATCCCAGCACAATAACTGCTTCTATAAATTAGCTAAATCCATCTTCTGCAAGCTACCTGAAGACCGCTGATTTATTACAAGATCATCATTCATGAAGAATAGTGTTTATATGTATTTGTCCTTTATGCATGTATTTCTTATTTAGTTGAAAATTCAATTCTCACTGTTGCTTGTCACATGATGAATGGCTGGTATATTGAAATGTGTTCTTTTCTAACCTAGATCTAAGAATAAAAAATATAAACACTGTTTTTTTTTCCACATTCTAACAAATATTTTGTCATATTTATAACATCTCTTATTATGCTGAGCCATAAATCTTGGCTGTAGCTTCTGTTGTCTGCACTAAATTTTTATACGTGCATTAATATGCTTAGCTTTATTTTACAGTAGAGGATTGCAATTTGATCTTATTTTAATTATTCTTTCTGCGGTGTATATGTCATTATGTATCTGTATTGAAAGTTACAAGGTCCCCCAGTCTATCAAGTGTTATAGACAAGTTAGGCCCTTGTGGAATGCAAAATTTAGCATGCTGTAAACCAGTGGTCCCCAACTCCTGGGCTGCAGACTCGTGCTGTGGAGTGGCTTTGGTGGCTGGTGATTTAGGAGCAGCAAAATACAGGGACAGAAGCACCGATGTCCCATGAGAAAATTTCAATCATCACTGTGAGCTCCAGGAGAGTGGGCATGTTCTATTAACCTCGGCAATCTGCTGTGCTGCTACCCGCCCACCTTGTCCTGTGAAAAAATCCCACCCCTAATACAGGACAAGCAGCAGCAGCATGAGAGCTGTATCTGTGTCCATGCTGCTGTCGTTACTTCCAATGTATAAACCTTCATATCTCCTACACTGATTGTTGTAGGAACTTGAAATTGTCAGGGTGCACATGGAACCTTGAGAGCTGATACTAAACTCAATTTCAGACCCCTGAACATAACAAGTTTGCAGATACGGGATCTTAACATAAAAAATTTTACACTTCTACTTGAACAGATCTGTGATCTATTCTGCTGTATGTGTCAAAAAAAGTGCCGATTTTACTGCCCTTGTGTGAAATCACCATCTTTCCTTTTTCAATGACAGAAAAGTCCCTTCTGTGCATGCCCGTTCTCAGAACCCAAGCCTTCTGGGATTTGTGATGCATGTATACCAAGAGGCTCTGTGCTCCAGTCTTCAGGCATTTAATTAAAAAAAAAAAAAAACAAAGGGTTATCTTTCTATATAAAGTAAAAATTGTGGTGATAGGTCCACTTTAAGGGGGACTATTTCAAGGTCCCTAAATTGAGTTTGCATATTAAGAAATTCCGGGGGGCCACCTTCATTGCATGGAGCATTTGGGTGCTGCCAATTGTCTGTGCACTGTGGTGCCCGCTCACAAAACTTTAAGGCTGCGTTTAGGTCGCCGATGAGGTTGTGGCGCGGTTTCCCTTTCCTCATGCCATGGAACTCTGGCTCAGGGGAAACCCTCAGTACCGCTCTATGCTGCTGGAAGTCAAATCTGCAGACGCTGCGGTGCAAGGGATTGAGCAGCTGGTGGAGTGCCTAATACACACAGCTGGACACTAAGCTTCTCTGAACCCCAATTTCTCTTTAACAGTATGAAAAAGAGAAATGTAAGATGAGTTGAGGACTTTTGTGGAAACCCCCCCCCCCCCCCCCACACACACACACACACACACAAACACACACACTAAAACTTCATCATACCATGGTGCCCTGTCACACAAAACTGTCCCTTTATGTTCTTTGAACCCCAATTTCTCCTGATTGGGAACCTGTAGATATATTATAATGGAGGCCGAGCTGCTGAGAATAGCAGAGTAGTGTAAGCTGTACATTTACCGGGCCGTGGCAAAACTTTATGTTACCAGTCCCTGCTGTCAGAAATGTTGGGGGCCACTGCTGTAAACAACAGAAACTTTATGGAGAGGTGGCAGAAGCTATTCAAGGTGTCAACAGATGTAACTCAGGTGCTGAATCACTCAGCGTCACTGTTGAAAGTGTATCCTCTTCATCCTTGGAGAGCTTTAATAAATCAGGCCCTATGTCTCCATTGCCATTTTATTTTGTATACAATTTTGCCATACCTCAGCGTCAGAATATGTGAATCCACAGAATACTTGGAAAAGATCCTGGAAGCACTGGGGAAGTAATGAGTTGAATTCTGCTTTTAGAAACACAGAACAGGGAGGATAAATCTTATGTTAATTATTCTGTTATTCCAAACCGTTACATCTTGTAGCTGTTAATGCTTTGAATTTTGGGAATGATGCATACATGCAATCCAGTGAGCAATTTAGTGAATTTAACAACGGCAGCCTATTTAATTACTAGATCTAAAGAAGGACCTGAAATGCTCCAGAAGAGGTTAAATGTACATTTTGTGTTTTTGTGGCAACTATTATCAAAATATATATCTTGTAATATATACCCAGTATGTTTACACAGTTGTCCATACTGTTTTTCTCAAAATTAGTAAGCTTTAACAAGCTTTGTAAAACTAATGTCTGATGAACTGCTTAAAAACTGTTGAACTATTGATGCAAGGCAGCAAGAAACATACCAAGGCTTTGCATTGAGACAGAGCCTAACAGTTAGCCTAAAAGACTGCAGTTACAAAGATAGATGCTAGGAAGAAAATGACATGGAACTTAGTGCTGTAAGCCTGCTATAGTAGTGATGGATTACACTTCAGCAAGGGTCAATGAAATGTATTCCTGAGTTTGATATCCTCTTAAGTTTTATAGAAGTGTGTTGACCTCACAATATATTAGGATTACATGAACATTGTACTTTTTTAAGGCATCACATTTAAGGTCATTAAGCTGTCAGGAAAAAACAGGTTGGCAAAAACAGGTTTTAAAGTATATTGAAAATGAATGATCTGATCTCTCATTTAGCCATGTACTGAAGTGCCACATTTCAAAATAGAATCTCCTTCTTGGTCTTCAGGATGGGATCAACCACTTACTATAACTGTAGCTATATTCTTTGTTGCCAGGATTTTTAATTGTTTACTATTTGTTATTTAACACATCAGGCAATGCATAGTTAATTTTGAATTTATTTGTCTTTTTTTTGACATTTTTAACAAATATGTTTTCTATAAACTCCTTATTATCCTTATGTACATCTATTTTTTAGTTTTCCAAAAAAATGTATTTTGGTTGGGCCCATTGCATTGATTTAACAGACTATTATTGGCTTTCTAAACAGAAAGCACAGCATATGGAGGGAAGAATGAGACAGCAGTGTGTGTAAGTTTAAACTTAAGCTACAAAACATGATAGTGTCACTATCATCACAGATACAAATAAACCTTAGCACAATCCTTTTTACACATTACTATGAAAATCTTCCATTACCTATATTTTTTGTACTTGGAATATAGACATAGAGCTTATCCCTTATCTAAGCCTACATTAAAATAATCAGGGACAGCTTAGTGATGCGGTCAGGAGTATGTAATGAAAGGAGAGTAGTTGTAAGACAAATGTAAGTGCATTGATCATCGATTTGTAGCCCAAAGCCTAGCATATAGAGAGCAGCTGTCAGCAGTATGTAACGTACAACCCAGCACAAAGAGTGAAACAGCCATAATAATATTATGGGAGTAAAGAGTAAGTACCACATAGACACTGTATGGAACATAAACCTTACCCTCTTCATCGTTTATGTTATATATTGTCATATATTGAGTACTCCTTTAGACTAGACTCTGTATGCTGGGCTATATATTACATAAATTTGACCAATGCACTTGTGCAGAGTACAGTCAAGCACTATTTGTTCCTAGCTATACATCACAAATTGCATACCCTTGACTAACAGCATTATGCATACAGAGTGCAGTGGTCATCAACAGAGCATAAAACAAGTATACCAATGTGCACTACTTCATTCTGACCACTGAGCAAAATTCTAAGATAAACTCAAACCGTGGCAAACATTTCCCCTACCAAGCAACCTTCGAGGAAATAAACTCTCTTTCCCCAAGCTAAAAATGATCTCTGAAATATTTTACTTAAAAAGTTCTCTACCTGAATCAAGTAAACACTCCACAAAAAACAACCTAATTCCCCCAAGCAAACTTCTCCCACCACTATGCAAATATACTACATTCAGACATGCAACACCTACACAGTTAAAATTCCAGAGGGGAATAAATCAAACCACATATACATCACGGAAGAAAGCTAAGGTAGGCCCTGCCAGGCTTATCCTGGCTGTATCATACGATATGTGAGAGCTGAGTGGTAGCCTAAAAAAGCCTTCCTCAGCTCTAATGTGCAAAAAATCAACATAGTAATTTGCAGGTGCTTCTACATAACCAAAAGGGTCTTACACATCCACTGCCAGTCATAAGGACTCCTCAGTAGCATAGATGCTTAAAGCAAAGATGCAATTGTACACAATGATATTTAATGTAAAAAATGTAATTTTCTGAATGCTTTCAAATAAATATGAACTTGTAATACTATATTTAAGCTATGGGTACTTCTTTTTTCTAAAGTGTCAGTTCAACTGCAGTAATGTCACCAATTCCCCACATTTGTGCTCTAGCACATTTCCTTGTGGTCACTGCAGTAATACTGTACATGCATTCATAGGAAGGTCATACATAGGGTCTACATGATGTGCACAGTGCAGAGGGAGAAAGCTAAAACAAAGTACTTAAAATGTTCTGTATTTCCTAGTGAACATTTTTTTAAATGTTAGTATTGCCTTCGAAATAGGATTGGTAAAAAAAAAAACCTTGCCAGGTTTGTTTCTGGTGTATGTGTCCCTTTGGGAAGATTTATTTTCAAACATTTTTCTCTGCAAAGTGAGGCCTGACAATAAAGCCATGTCTGGACAAATATTAATCTGCTCCCCACTCCCAATGCCCACTTTTTTCTCCTAAATCCACAATCTGGATCAATTTCCAGTTCTATTTCTAAACTACTAATATAGTGCTGAAGACCTTCTCATGCTGGCCTGTCCCTTTCAGTTCACTTGCACTAAGGCCACTGCTACAGACTCTTGCTCTGGATTCTGTTGATCCTCAGAGCACCATGTTCTTAACAGCCATTAGAGAATGTCCACGTCACATAGAAAGTGACCTAGCTAAGAAGGACTACTCCTCCTGTAAACAGAAAAAAACCTAGGACTAGAGTCATTGCACCACAGCTTTTTTAGATTGTCATTTAAAAGGAAGTGATTAGAAAATGGTCTGGGGGAGAGCATGTGAGGGATAATAGAGAAAGAACTGAGATCAGCCCTATGTTTATGATTAACTGGAACACTTAAGCCATTCCCCACCTTTCTGGACTTCCCCAGTTGTACTCCCTTTATATTGAATTATGCATGCATATTTTTTATCCCCTTACGCCTTGATCCATCATATATGTTGCAGTGCAGTTCACTATGCTTCACATAGTGGCCCTAATTCGAGTTTGTGTAAGCTCACCGCGCGTCAATACGTGCCGATATACGAGGCGTATTTCCACGAGCTGCAGTCTGCTAGTACATCTACATTTGTTGTACTGTTTTGATACTTTTTCGTTTGCTTGCAACACTGCAAACTAATTTAGATAAAGCTGTATATATACTAATTATCACTTTATATTATATCATCACACAATAGTATTAATGTAAAAAAAATGTCAGCAAGCATTTGTGATCTGATTCAAATTTTATTCTAGTTTGGCATTATATAAATCAAATATTTGAAAAGAGGAATGTTGTCAAAGATGTTATAATACATGTATCAAGGAACATTTAGTGATTTCACTTGTGTGTATGTCAAAATACATTTAAATGCATGTAAGTACATATGCATTTTCACTTTTTCTATTTTATACTGTT
>NC_092862.1:90984442-91000708 GCF_032062135.1 Pyxicephalus adspersus
AATTGCTATGATCTCTCCAGTGACAGCTTAACAGATCCTCTTTAATCGCGCAGCTGAAATCTAATCGCCTTAATTGGCAGATTCGCCACCCCTATTGCTCATTATTATCAAGGCAGGAATCCGGCTGGCAGTGAGGGGGCGAGTGTACGGGCGCACTCGACTCCAGACCACGGGAAACCGGCTCGCTGGAAGCGCGAAAGTACGCGCGACCAGCGAGCGCGGTTTTCATTAATGAATCAGGGCCTGAGTGTTACTCGGAGTGGCTTTTACATGCAAAAAGCGGTAATCCTAAGTAACACTCGGGGTAACTTTAAAAGCCCCCCCTACCTTTGCCCCACGATCCAGCAGCGATCTAATGGTCCCGCAGGACTTCTGCATTGTGCTTCACATCTCACTGCAGATGCAAGCAGCAATAGTAAATTCTGGGGGTGATGCCAGCTGGCACCACCCCCGGAATTTGTAGAAGGTGCATCAGCAGCAGCAGCAGTGTCGGGTTGAGGCGGGCAGGACATCTCCACTCGCATCACCCGGGAGAATGTGACATCTTCCGGGTGATACGAGTGGTGATGTATTCGGGGGTGTGGCCGGGCGGGAAATTTAAAAGCAGATTATAATGTAATCTGCATTTAAATGGTTTTTACAGTAAAAAAACACCACACAACATGAAATAAAAATAAAAGTACATTTTTAATTTTATATTTTATTTTAAGATTACATTGTTGTCTATTATTTCATTATTTTTTAAAATATTATTTAAAATGATGCATTATATTATAATTTATGATTATAATATAATATATAAATATAATTATCATACCCAGGAGTTAATCCTAAGAATTACAGACCCACAATATAAACAAAAATTTTTATGCAAAAAAATTAGGATCACTTTTTGCATCAAAAAACTGACATAATTAGAACGTAACGGGGGTTAAGCAATGTTTTGTAATTTTTTCCACAAATATTGAGTACAAATGTCTGCATGGTTTCCACTCTAAACTGCTACTTGAACCTCCTCGTTGCCTTTGTCCCATTCTTAAAGTCACATATTGGTATTTGAATGTAATATGTACATATTCCTTTCATGAATAATCTGTCATGGTTTTTATTTCTTTTACATGTTTACATGTGTTTACATAAAACAAATAGTACTAGTATACAAAACTTCCAGGGACAAATACACTTTGTGGCAAACATATTTTCCTGCTTTTCCAGCCTTTCATGGTGTTTATGCAGGTTTGAATGCCATTTTAGACCTTAGCCCACTATATATTCACTTACTCACCTCAGCTTGGTAGTGGAAGCGCATAAAGGTGGCATGACATCAGAAATCAGGAAGGAAGAAATAGGTAATCTTTTCAATTGGAAGCATCTTAAGCAATATGCCCAAAAAAATTTGCCAATTTATTCCCTATAATTTCTCTTTTATATGTATATGTACACACATAAATGCATACATACACATATATATATATATATGCATGTATGTACATGCATTAATGTACATGAAGCAAAATAAACAATATACACAGAAAACGAAAAACTTACCTAAATGAGGATCCTTCTCTGCAAAATTGGCCAGCGCATTTTTCAACTGATAGAACACAGTACACGCGCACATAGCGGTTCATACACGCGCACATAGGGGTTTGCGCACAACTATACGCATCAAACAACTGAGTTTTTATAAGCCAGTTGTGCTGTTTTTAGCCTTTCAAACAATTCATAGAAGGGAACTGCTTAAAAACAAGCATAACTGACTTTTTAAATTGTAGGACCTAGGAGATTGTAAAGGAGATCACATAAAAAGGAACCCCCAAAAAACAACTACAAAACCCATTTCCTAAAAGGTCACATTAAAATATAGAGACCACACAGACACCACTAAATTTACATGACAAAATAAAAAAAAAATAAAAGTAAAAACACATGTAAACCTACACTTCCATATAAAGCCAAATTAGTTCAAAAAGGCCCAACAAATAATGCATTCCAAAAATACTTACCAAACCAATATGCAACTTTGACCTATCAAGGGTGGAAAACTGGATTAGAAAATATTTATGCAGGACAAACATTTAAAGGTGGTAATAAAGATAAAATATAGAAATGAAACAATATGGCCACAAACACAATAACATAGCATTAACATTGACTTTCTAATTGCAAAATGGACATTGAAACATTCAAAGTTTAAAAAACAAAACCAGCTATTGTACTAAATGGTAAGCAAAATATGAAATGTAGCAACATAGATTAGTAGAACACAGCAAACATCTCCCCCCTCCCATACACAAAATACACAAATGTATCTATATATATATAGCTATATATATATGTTTTAAACATTTGAATACTACAAACATTTTTATTTAGGGCTAAGTGAAAGATGTGTGCCATTAGAAAGAATGATTTTTTGGGGGGAACAGTGACTTTTAATGCAAGCTCGCCAGTTTCAAGCTGCCGGAGATGCAAGGTTTGGAGCGAGAGATTATTTCAGTTGATAACTGCCAGGAGAATATGCCAGCGTATTCTCGTCAGCCGAAATTTGGTTGATAATTAGGTTTTTGGCGTCCGATTCTGGATCACAAATACGTGCGCACGAACGGGCTTCCGATTTGGCTTGATAAATCAGGCTCCTTGACTCTGTACTGATAAGTTTAATCATACTGGTTTATGTAATGCCAAAATTTCGTCCATTTTATTTATATCCTAATACTTTTAAGGGATTAGGCAAGTAGCTAATTTAATATAATTAATAAATATAATCTTGTTCAATAAAAAAACATATATTTTTTTTATATATACTCAGTAAAGGATTGGTTGTGTTATTAGATAAAGCTATGTAATATTTTTAAATGACAGACAGTTAAACTGTGAACAACCTACATTTTTTTGGTAAACTAAACCAGGTGCTTCATCTTTAAACAGTTAGAAAGGAATGACACCAGAGACTGTTGATCCAGGGAACATCGATGTTATGAACGAAGGTGTGGACCCACTGTGCCGCTGGCCAGGTAAACTCTAGAGGGGCGTAACTAAGCAGCCACCCGGTCTTCACTAGAGCCTCTGATGGTGAGGATAGGCTTAGGCTACGGGGTAGCTACCAGGTGCCACTCCAGAACAATTCCCAGGCCAGTGGCAGCTGACCACAGGCCTCAAGACCAGGCTGCAGACAAGCAGAGTCCAAAAACGTAGTCCGAGATCAGGGTCAGGCAGCAAACAAGCAAGGTCCAAAAGCGTAGTCCTAGGTCAGGGTCAGGCAGCAAACAAGCAAGGTCCAAAAACGTAGCAAGGTCCGGTACACAGGAAAGCAGTCAGATAAATCACTAAACACAGGGTAATGCTGGTAAGCCAGAGATTGCTCAGGCAACTTCCTGTAATAATCGAATTGCTTCACAAGATCAGGAAGGATTTTTTTCCCCGCAAATTGTACTGATGCAGCCTAATCAACTATGATCAACTATGTATGTATGGGTTTTAACTAGGATATGCTGGTTTCTAGTTTGTTTATTTCCTGGCTTGTGGCTTTTTTAACATAATGTAATGTAGTGTAACAGTTAGATCCCAAATATTCTGTATCCAATTTATATATATGATTGAATTAAAAAAAGGAACTTTGTGACCACTATGGAAAAAGACAAACATGTATAAACAATCAAAAGTTTGGAGAGCATTCAAATTCCTCTATTGAATACTCACATTAATTGAGGCCTAATTGAAGGTAGTTTTGACATGGCCTGGAGGTATAATTTTAATTACTATCCTACTGAAAGGATGTACTTCTAAATAACCAAACATTGCTTAAAAATCTTGAGTTAACTGCAAATGTTGTGGTAGACTTTTAATTTAGGGTGCCAGTCACAGCTCTGTATCTTGCAAAAGTTAAAATCAGGGTTTCTGAACCTTTTTTAATATCAGGGAACAATTAGGTTTTAGGGAAATTACTACATCCACCTCTAAAGGAAACCTGGTTGAGAAACATTGCTCTAGAACAGTGGTGGTGAAGGGCACTTGGACCCCTCTGTGTGGACACGCGCTTCCCACCTTGGCTGGCATCCCAGTGGCTGTGCCATTGTCCCTCTGTCAGCCAATGCTGGCTGCAGAATTTCCCTTCTCTAAGAATACCAGGCTGAGGGGAGTAGAGGCAGCTGATGTGTCTTGAAGCTAATATGTCTTGATCCATAATTGAAAGTACAGGGGGAGCCCCTCCCTGATGGGGATATTATCAAAATGGCCATGTTGCTCAGGAGTAATACCCTTTTTCATGATTTCCCAAACAAGGATAAAATCTCTGAGATGCCATTTAGGAGAAATACTGTTAAAGATCGAGTCCAGTGCATAGAAAGTGATGTTAGTCAGCAGCTTACCACTGACTTACAAAAGGTGGCTAAGCACTCCATGTGCTTGGATGAAAGCACAGATATAAATATTCATGCAAAGCTAGCAGTAATTTTGTGTTATGCCGTTGGTGATAGGGATGAGCCAGCAAGATTTTAAAATTCAATCTCGCATGAATCGGGCAGTTCTCACTTACTAAACATGTAAGTGAGAACGGCCTGAGTAAATTCAGGCATCGAGAACAAATTTTTTGGGACCTGCAAGAGCAATCAGCTGACAGCTCCGCTCCGCTGATTGCTCTTACAGCCCTGTAGTATGTGTTCTTTCATAGAGATTGTCTATCCAAGAACACAGGAGTACTGCGGCTGTGCTCATCATGAATGAATGCAGTTGTGGGAATCATCCTGTGATGATTCCCATGGCTGCATTGGTTCATGAATGCAGCTGTGGGAACCCTCCTGTGTGCGATCCCTGGGCACTGCAGGTTAAATGAGGGCATGCCCTCATTTAACCTCTAGTGCCCGGGAATCCCACACTGACAGGAGGATTACCGCGGCAGCATTCCTGAATGCAGCCATGGGAATCATCCTGTAATGATTTCCTTAATCTTTTGATGGGTCCGCGAAATCACATTGGCCGAAATTTTGCAGAACCATTCAACGAAATTTCGCAGAACCATGGGAAGTTCGAGGAATTTTTTGCAAGAATGTCAAAGGCATTCTCGCTAATCCCTAGTTGGTGACATCATGAAAGAAGAGCAGGTGAAACTGGCACCTTTCCCTGAAAGAACACAAAGTAAAGATATTTACAATGCTGTAATGGAGGCTTTTTTGTCAAAAGACATAAGACCAAAAAAAGTGGTTTCAATTGCGAGTGATGGGGCACCTTCTATGTTGGGGGCAACATTGGGTTTCATACAGTTTTTTGTTAAAAGAACTAGGTTTCAAGTTGAAGGAAAGGACCTCCAATATTATGTGCTCTGGAATATTGACTGTGCCATGCACAACACAGGAAAGGCAGAGCTTAGACAGCTAAAGGCATGGGTTAAGTCCTGTTGCAAAAGGGAAGGGTTTGGGTTCATGGAGAACTGGGCTGACTGAGGGGGGTGGGGCAGTTAAAAAGGGTGGCAGCCCCTAATAGAGGGTGGATTGAGGATAGTTGGGGGAGGGATTATGGATAAATATATGGAGCTTCTCATGTTTCAAACAAACATTGGATTGTGCAGTATTATTTGTACTGAAAAACAAAAGGATTTGGCAAACAGTGCTGGTAAACGCAGCAATGGTTTACACCCCCCCCCCAGCATTCTAAATCTGTCAGTTTTTTTATACAAAAAGTGATTCTATTTTTTTGACATAAAAATTTTGGTTTGAATTGTGGGCCTGTAATTCTTAGGATTAACTCCTGGGTGTAATATTTATATTTATTTATTATAAGAACTCTTGCGTCTTGTTTGGCGTGCAGGAGGTAGCAAGATCGATGCCTGCATCCTCCACCAAAATGTGACATATCACAGGGGGAATTGCTTGTGGTAACAGGACGGCTTCAGGGCAGATAAGAGGCAGCAGACTTCAAATGTCCAAACCAACAGCAGGAGGGTTTTTTTAACTTGGTGTTAACAGACCAGTGTCCAAGGAACCCACCCTTCACTTGGTCCTAAAGAACCTATTTCTTTTCCAAAACCTACACTACAAATGACAACTTTATTTTCTCTGGAGCCATTATGACAGATAATGCCTCATTAGAGGCGCAACGTACCTGCCATCAAACACTTTTTCTGCCATTTTAGGGGACACTCTGTCACAGAGGCTAAGATAAAACTGTGGCTCACAGGTGATGTTAAAAAAGCCATAAGGAACAAGAAAATGGCATTACAAAATATAAAAAATGAAGGATCACCTTCATCGTTTGAAAACTATAAAGAATATAACAAAAGAAGATAAAGAAGATAACATGTGCAAAACTTCAAAATGAAAGACAGATTGCAAAGGAAAGTAAGGCAAACCCCCAAAAATGTTTTAAATATATTATTAGCAAAAAGATCAGATCTGAGCATTCTATCTATATTTCCACGCAAAAAGCGTTACAATTTTTTGCATAGAAATTTATTTTACATTGTAGGCCTATAATTCTTAAGCATAACTCACCAACATATGTCGCACTGACTCATGCACTGAGGTCACCAGGAAACCTTGGAGATCGTATCTGCACATGCTGGGGGAAGATTGAAGAAAAAAGATGTGTCCGGAGGAGCTGCAGGGACCAGCAGGACAAGGTTTTTTTCATGTTTTGAGCGACCCCGAGTGTGATACGGGAGTACGGCTTTTTGCATAGAAAATCCACCCTCGGGATTACTGCTTGGGGAGTTAAAGGATGTCTCGGGGTTGGTAACTGGGGATAAAGAAAAGGCAGATTTACTAAACACTTTTTTTAGCTCTGTGTACACAAAGGAAAATGGGGGCGCTCAAGTCACAATGGCTCAAAATTATATGATTGAGAAACAGTTGGGCAAAATTAAGGTTGACAAAGCACCAGGACCTCATGGATTACATCCACGTGTCCTCAAAGAGCTGAGCTCAGTTATTTCAAAGCCATTATTTCTAATTTTTAGAGACTCTTTAGTCACTGTTATGGTACCGATAGATTGGCGTAGGGCCAATGTGGTTCCTATCTTCAAAAAGGGAGCAAAGTTATTACCAGGTAACTACAGACTGGTTCGTTTTAACGATCATAGTTGGAAAGGTCCTAAAGAGTTTGATAAAGAACCACATAGAAGAGTTTCTGCTAGAAAATTATATTATAAGTATTATAAGTGATAGCATGGCTTCAAGAAAGATCGGGGCTGTCAAACAAATTTACTCCCTTTTTATGAGGAAGTAAGTAAACAGGTAGACAGTGGAACAGCAGTTGATATAGTGTTCTTGAACTTTGCTAAAGCATTTGACACAGTACCCCACAGACATTTGTTATGCAAGTTATGGTCAATAGGTTTAGAAAAGTCAATCTGTAAATGGATAGAGAACTTGCCTAAAGACCGCATCCAGGGAGTGGTAATTAATGATTCATACTCTGAATAGTCTAAGGTTATTAGTTGTGTACCCGGGATCAGTGTTGGGACCTTTACTGTTTAACATCTTTATAAATGATTTAAAGTTGGGATTAAAAGTTTAATTTCTGTGTTTGCAGATGACACTAAACTTTGTAATGAAATTAAGCCCATACAGGGTGTCTATAATCTACAAGCAGACCTGGATGTACTGCTTGATTGGGCAGCCAAGTGGCAAATGACATTTAATATAGATAAATGTAAAGTTATGCACTTGGGGGCTAACAACATGCATGCTTCATACTGTCTAGGGGGAATACATTTGGGTATACAGAAATGGAAAAGGGTCTTGGGGTTCTTGTAATAACAGCATGCAATGCCAAGCTGCAATATCTAAAGCTAGTAAAGTACTTTCTTTTATTAAAAGAGGAAAAGACTGCAGAGATGGAGACATAATCCTGCTCCTGTACAAAGCATTGGTCAGACTACATCTGGAATATGCAGTCCAGTTTTGGGCACCAGTTCACAAAAAGGACATTGTGGAATAGGAGAGAGTTCAGGGAAGGGCAACTAAACTAAAAAAAGGAATGGAGTAGCTCAGCTATGAGGAGAGATTATCTGAACTGAATCTATTCTCCCCTGGGAAGAGACATTTAAGGGAGGATATGATCACCCTGTATAAATATATAAATAGTCCATATAAAGAACTCTCTTCCCAATTATTCACTTTGAGAATATTACAAAGAACAAGAGGGCACTCTGGAGGAAAAGAAGTTTAGGCTCCCAATAAGGAAGGGATTTTTCACTGTAAGGTCTGTGAAAATTTTGAATCATCTCCCTCAGGAAGTAGTTCCAGAAACTACTAAAGATTGCTTTAAAAAAAAACTGGATGCTTTTGTAGAAGCACAGAATATAACTGGGTATTAAGGATTTCAAGTAAACATAACAGAGAATGTTGATCCAGGGAATATCCGATTGCCTCATGGAATCAGGAAGGATTTTTTTTCCCCTGTTGAAGAAAAAAGGAACAAGGGGTATTTTTGCCTACCTCTGGATCATCTATGTCTTATAGGATTTTATATCTGGGATATGTTTATTTCCCTAGTGGTTGAACTTGATGGACTTATGTCTTTTTTCAACCTAACCTACTATGTAACTATGTAAATAAACAAAACATCAAGTCATTAAGTTCCATTGTACTATACATCAAGAAGCTCTTTGTGCCAGGGAAAGCAGCAAAAATGTTGACGATGTCCTCAAAGATGTCAAAAAAATGGTGAATAACAATATGGCTCATGCTCTGAATTTTCAACATTTTCACTTCTTGTGGAAAGGGAGACACAGTATAACTGTTTACTTATGTACAAAAAATTCCAGTGGCTGAGCGGAGGGTGAGTCCTGAAGAGATTTGTAGCCTACTTGCATGAAATTAGACTTATTATGATTGAAAAAGGGCAGGAATATCCACAACTCACTGATATGGCCTGGCTCGTATTCTTTACAGATTTTACACTACACTTTAATGTACTGAACAAACAACTACAAGGTGTAGGGAAAACAGCAGAAAGGATGTTTTGTGATATCAAAACATTTGAGAGAAAACTGCAGGTTTTTGAAAGAGACCTTAAAAGTGGGCTACTGAAATATTTTCTAAATCTAAAAATGCATTTAGACAATTCAAGAATACAAGCCATCAGGAAATCTACAAGGAATGTAGCATTCTAGCACCTGCAAAGGTGAATTTGAGTAACAGATTTTTACAGTTCCATAAGATGGAGACAACCATGTGTTTCCTTACTTCTCCAGATAAAGCCAGATTTGAAGAACTTGATCTTTCCTGCTTACACTGGTTAGATTTAGGAAATCTGGAAATAGAATTTCAAATAGAAATAGAAATCTCTATCTGGAAAAAATAATTCTATGACCTGTGGGAAAGACTTGAGAAGATAGAAGAAATGACAAATGACAACACATTTAGTGTGGAATTATCTGACAAATAATTTTAAGTCAATGAAAGCACTTAGGATTGCTTTCTTTACTTTGGATCATTTTATGCTTGTGGGCAGCTGTTTTCAGCTTTGAATATCAAATCTTATACCAGAAACAGACTAACAGATGACCTGAGTGCTGCATGTGTTGCTCTTGAACTGACAATGTATGAGCCAAGGTTAGACAAATTATGTACCTACAACCCATATTACAGGACCTGCTCACATGGACTTCAGTTTGCCACATTGTTTAATGTACTCATATGACTCACAATATTCTGTTTGAATGCATTATTAACCCTGCACTCTCTTTGCTGGCTCTATTCCCTCTCCTCACCCCATTCTGTTAACATATTGTCTCTCTGCTCCTTCACTCTCCTGCTTTCTCTGTCTGTGCTCCTACACCTTTTTTTTCTACTGCTACTTTCTGGTGACATCTCAGCCCCCCATGGGGGCGTGGCCTGCGCTCCTCAGAAAGAAGCTGTGTTCTAAGCCTTATAACACAGCTTCTCTCCGCCGAGCGCAGGCCACGCCCCCCCCGCATCACATCCTTGGGAACCGGCATCCGGCATCTTGGGACCCGGCATCCGGCATCTCTGCACCCACCCTCCGGCATCTCTTCACCCACCCTCCGGCATCTCTTCACCCACCCTACCTTACCCCGCAGCATCATTGGCCGAACGGGCCTGAAGCCGCATCCTCCTGCACATCCTGCACAGGCAGCCGCAAATCGAGGCCCCGGCTTCGGCCTAGCTCTCGTCGGCGGCCAATGTGAATGTGATCTGGACGCACCGCTTTTTCATCATGCTGGGTGGGTCCTCATCTTTTGTTTGTGGCCCCATCGAGGTACTAGGCATATTTAAGGCACTTTCCACCAGTAGCCGAAAATTGAGTCCCCGGCTTGGACCTAACCTGCCTTGACGGCCTGTAAAAGTCCACCCCACCAGCTACACCCGCAATTGGCTACCCTGCCTTCATTACCTCTACCTTCATGACCACTACCTGGGGTAGTATCCTCCTCACCTCAGTCAGCTAGCTAATTTCAGAAACCCTTTTATTGAAAAAGATGGCTAAAAGAAAAAAAGATGAGGCGTATCGTAGTTTTCAGCAGGAATGGACAGAGGAATTCGCCTTTGTGGAGAGAGCAGGTTCTGCAGTGTGTCTAATATGCAATGATAAAATTGCATCGATGAAACGGTCAAATATAAAGGGGCACACGACACACGCCATACTATATTTGCATTGAAATATCCTGCGGGGGACAGCAGGAAGAAAGCATGTCGAGAGCTACTGTGCAGAGTGCAAGCTAGTCAGCAGCAACTCCATGTTTGGACACAACAAGGTGACTGGAACTCAGCTAGCTTTGCTGGTGCTTTAGCAATTGTGAGAAACGGAAAGCCATTCACAGATGGGGAGTATGCCAAAACATTCATGCTTGATGTTGCCAATGAACTTTTTGACGACTTTTCGGATAAAGACAAGATAATCAAATGAATAAAAGACATGCCTCTGTCGGCAAGAACTGTTCACAATCGTACCATCATGGTGGCAAATCAATTTGAGGTAACACAAGTGAAGGACATACCGTATTTTTTGCCGTATAAGACGCACTTTCTCTTCCCCAAAACTGGGGGGGAAAAGTTAGTGCTATCCTACGACAAATGTGTTATAAAATAATTAAAATAATATACTCACCCGATACCCGATACTGCGTGTGTCTCTGGCTGCATGCAGCATCTGTCTCTTCTCTCCTCTGCCAGCATCGTGTCTTCTCCTGTCTGTAAAGCAGAGCGAAAGAAGACGGCACAGCGCCACCTGCTGTTCCCTGTCCTAACTGCCGTACAGTGGAAAAAAAGCACAGAGTGATCAGAAGGGGAATTTGAATGACACAGAGTGATCAGAAGGGAATTTTGAATGACACAGAGTGATCAGAAAGGGAATTTGAAAGGCACAGAGTGATCAGAAAGGGAATTTGAATGGCACATGAGTGATCAGAAGGGGAATACTGGTATGAATGGCACATGAGTGATCAGAAGGGGAATATTCTTTCAGAATCTTTTTTTTTCTAGATTTTCCTCCTTTAAAATTGGGTGTGTCTTATATTCCGAAAAATACGGTAAATGCAGCACTATTCTTTTCTCTCGCTTTGAATGAGTCAACAGAAGTAAGCCATTTATCCCAGTTCAGCATGATTGCAAGGTATGCTGTCGGTGACACACTACGTGAGGAAAGTCTTGCTCTTTTGCCTATGAAAGGGACAACAGGAGGGGAGGATTTATTCAAGTCTTTCACTGAGCTCACTAATGAAAAAAATCTACCGATGGATAAACTTATTTTGGTTGTCAAGAGGGAAGGTGCTCAGCCGTTTCGCGGCTTGTCTGAGCGAAATCCGGACTTTTCTTGAAATGAAAAACATTGAGCATCCTGAGTTAGCTAACACTGAGTGGCTCCTGAAGTTCTACTATCTCGTGGACATGACTGAACATCTGAACTAGCTCAATGTGAAAATGCAAGGCGTTGGAAATACAGTCTTATCCCTTCAACAAGCAGTGTTTGCATTTGAAAACAAGCTAGAACTCTTCATCACCGACATTGAAACAGGTCGTTTACTACACTTTGAAAAACTGGGAGAGATTAAAGATGCATGCACAGGAAGTGACCCTGCTCAACATCTTGATCTTCAGCAGCTAGCAAACTTCACATCTAATCTCCTGCAGTCATTCAAAGCATGCTTTGGGGAATTTTGCGAGCGCACTCGTCTAAGTTCATCACCCATCCACACTAGTGTGCAGTGGACAGCACTGACCTGAGTTACATCCCCGGTGTCTCCGTCAGAGATTTTGAGCTACAAGCAGCTGACCTGAAGGCCTCAGACATGTGGGTGAATAAGTTCAAGTCACTGAATGAAGATTTGGAAAGACTTGCACGACAGCAAGCAGAGTTGGCGACCAAACACAAGTGGAGAGAAATGAAAAAACTTCAACCCGCGGACCAGCTGATTGTCAAAACTTGGAACGCACTTCCTGTCACATACCACACACTGCAGCGTGTGAGTATTGCTGTACTGACGTTTGGCTCTAAGTATGCATGTGAGCAGTCTTTCTCACATCTAAAGAACTTTAAGACCAACCTACGATCACGTTTAACGGATGGAAGTCTCAACGCCTGCATGAAACTTCACCTCACCACGTATCAACCAGACTACAAAGCCATCAGCAAAACCATGCAGCACCAGAAGTCGCATTAATGGTAAGAAGTACTTTATTCATTAATTCATTATTCATTCATTGGTTAGCAACAGCATAACATAAAATGCACACATTTACTTGTATTTAGTTTTAAACATATTGTTTGGCTCTCACGGAATTACATTTCAAAATATGTTGTGTTTATGGCTCTCTCAGCCAAAAAGGTTCCTGACCCCTGTCCTAACCTCATTCCCATTCACCCTACCCATAAGTTCTTACACCCTTTCCCTGGCAGTCTATGCAATGCCAGGATTGTTGGCAATATATTAACCTCTGTCTACAACATTTTCCTCTATAAATCTCTAAATTTCGTGGCTCTTACTGAAACTTGGCTTTCCTCCCCAGACCTCTGCTGCTTCTTTCTTCTATGGAGGCCTGCACTTCACACATACCCCCAGACCTAGCAACAGAATAGTGAGTGGTGTGGGTCTCATTCTCTGCCCTAACTGTACATACAGAGTCCAGGCTCTCTATTACCTCCTCGTTTGGACTCACATAGAACATAATCAGCCGGACACACTATATACCTGACATTTTCCAAACTCACAACCTCACCCTTTTTGACAACTCACCATTTGCCCTTTCTGATCACAACCTTATCAACATTAACCTAATCTAAATCTTGCCCCCCTTTGCCACATCCAAGACCTGGAAATGGCAGGAAGATTCTCGTAACCTTGACCACAACCTATTCTCAAAGTGCCTTAAATCCCTAACCCCCACCCTCTCTAAAATCCCATCTCCAGATAAAGCTGCCATTCAGTTCAACCACACTCTTTCTCTGGCTCTGGATGAAGTTGCCCTTGCCACCTTCCGCTACCCCCATCCTGCTAACCCCCGACCCTGGCACAACAATCACACCAAACATCTAAAAACGACTGTTCGTGCAGCTGAGCGCAAGTGGAGGAAATCTGGCCTCAGCGCTGACTTCATGTACTACAAAGCGAGACTAAAACTCTTTAACACTAAACTCACTGTCACCAAACAAAATGATTTTTCCACTGTCATTTCCTCCCAAGCTTCCAACCCACACAGCCTCTTCTCAATTATTGACTCCCTTCCAAAACTCACACCTGCTCCCCCAACAACTACCTTCTTTGCCCAAGACATTGCCACCTACTTTAGAGATAAAATTGACAAAATTAGACGATGATGTCTCTGCTCACCGGGCCACTCAACAATATTCACCCCTTCCACCTGTAAATCATCACTGGCCTCCCTCAGCCCTGTTACTCTGGATGAAGAAACCTCTCTTCTCTCATCATCTCCATCTACTACCTGTCCGCTTCACCCAATTCCCTCTGATCTACTCTGTGCTCATTCCTCCACCCTGGCCCCCGCCCTAACCAAACTATTCAACCTCTCCCTTTCTACTGGTATCTACTCCTCCGCTTTTCAAACATACCATTATTCTCCCTATCCTATAAGAAACTGTCGTTAGATCCCTCCCTACCCTCTATCTGCCTTATCCCATATGTTTACAAACTTCTTAAGCACCTTGTCTACAAAAGACTCACTGATTACCTGAGCACCAACTCTCTTCCTAAATCTATCCAGTCTGGCTTTCGAGCTGCCCGTTCCACCAAAACAGCCCCTACTAAAGTGGCCAATGACCTCATTAAAGCTAAGTCTCAAGGCAACTTTTCCCTCCTCCTTCTCCTTGATCTTTCCTCTGCTTTATACACTGTTGATCACCCCCTTCTAAAACAAATCATGTGCTCCATTGGAATCAGTGACACTGCTCTCTTTTGATTTCCAGGTCCTGTCACTTTCACCTGCGCAACATCTACAAAATCCACCCCTACCTGTCCCCAGAGACCACAAAACTTCTTGAACACGCTCTTATCATCTCGCGTCTGGACTACTGTAACCCCCTCCTCTCTGGTATTCCACTAACCTGACTCTCTCCTCTACAATCTATTACACTGCTCAACAAACATTTTCCTGCCAAACAGATTAAAGTCATTTAGGTTATGTTTGATGCACAGATTCCAAATATGGTATTAGTTTTCCTAGATTGGCTCTAGTTTTTGAAATAATGACCTCAAAAATAACCTCATAGAAAACATGAAAATTAAGTAAAATTAAACTAGATATGCCTACGTATACAAAATTTAAATTTTGAAATACATAAGAAGTCATTTAAAGACTCAGTTTGTATGATTTCCTTTTTTATCATGATGATCAGGACAATCATGTTGAAGCCTCCAGCAGTAGACTGCCACCATGTGTCTATCCCATCTGCCCTGAAACCTTTCTTCCATCACCTTTATATCTTGATGGAACCTCTCCCCTTGTTACTCACTGAAATCACCAAGGTTTTATGGAAATGTTTGCAAATGGCTAAGGAGATAGTTCTTTTCTTTTAGCCTGGATGATAAAAGTTCAGATGCTTGTTTTGCCAGACTTAGGTCACGTATTAAATCATTGAGCTTTTCTTGGGAGAACTTCTGGTTTGATGAAACACTTCCTTCATATTCACTTCCAACGCTAACTTCTGGTTTACACTCCAAACCCTGTATATCCTCCATGTCGGATACAGGAATATCAGGGAGTGTACTGAACACTGGTATGGGAACATCAGAACCATGCGGCACAGGTCGTCTTGCTGATTCCAAATCAGGGTACTCCCACTTGTTTTTCTTGTAACGATTGGAACCTTTTAAATTCACAGCACAAAAATAACAATCATTATGATGATTTTTGGGCTCTCGCCATACCATAGGTACACTTTTCAGTTTTCCATTTTTCCACTGGCGTAGACACTCTACAGAAGTTTTGCATACCATATGAGGAGCCCAATACTTATCGTGGTCCCTCAGTTTAGTACCAAAATATGCAAGATATGCTTGTTTCACAAATTCTGTAATGTTTCTGAGAATATTCACCACAAATGTAGCAAAATACATTAGGGTCATTTAAACAACTTCTTCTTAAAGAACTCTGTCTGTATGTATTTCTGTAAAAAAGAAAATGTATGAATAAAAAGAAGGCAAATGAAAGTTTCATGAAAATAATGATATTTAATTTATAAAAGGCAAAGCATCGGTATAAACAAAGATTGACAATACCATTCTGTGTTAACATTTGTTGTTGGTAAAATTCCTATTCCTGTATCACAAGAACTAGAGCCAATTCAATGAAACTGATGTCATTTCAGGATACAGCAGACCTGAAATACACTAAATATAATAAAAAATCCTGGGCAAGTGAAATTTTTTTTTTTTTGAGCTTTGTTATGAATGCTACAGCCAGACTCATCCATCCTTCCCACCATTCTTCTTTTGCTGCATCTCTTTGTAGTTCTCTTCATTGACTTCCATTTCACCTTAGAATCAAATTCAAGTTCCTGTGCTTTGCCTTCAAATCCCTTCACAATTCTTGTCCCACTTATCTTTTTCACCTGGTAAAAAAATGCTCTCCTAGCTGCTCCCCTTGCTCCTCTAACTACTGACTTCCTCACTCATAGGACCTGATTTAACCACCTGAGTGTTACACTGAGGTCTAGATTTCTGTACCAAAAGTGATCCACTGTTTTTCATGAAATTTTTTTTTTAAATGGTAGACCTGTAACTTACAGAAATATGTCCGAACAAGGGTTCTAGTAGATAATATGAATATAAAAAGTGTTTGAAACACACAA
>NC_092862.1:91001427-91009552 GCF_032062135.1 Pyxicephalus adspersus
TGTATTGGATTGAATACAGGAGTTTGTATTGAATCCAATACAAAATGAATGAATGAGTTTCAATTTGAATTTCCCGCACACGCGCCGACCTCATCACGCACGCAGGGAGGAGCCGTCCGGTTTTTTTTTCTCCGCCGGACGGCTTCTCCCTTCAGAGATCATCCGGCGCTGGAACAAGGGGGACATGAACGATCAGTGGGTCCAGGTAAGATGCCGGCCGGTATCTTGTGTTCCGCCGGCCGGGCGGCGGAATACAAATGCCGGGCGGCGGAACACAAGATACCGGCCGGCATCTTACCGGTCCCGCTGGCACCCGACACTGGAGATCGACGGACGACGATCGACGGAGGGAGATCGACGGACGACGGAGGACGACGCTGCAATTGGAAAACGACGCTGGATGTGCAGCGGGACCATGGAGGTAAGCATGTGACAAAAATACGGGCTTAACCATCCTAGCCTTTTTTTTTTTTTGCCCGTACCAAGGTCGGGCTTAACGGCTAGGTGGTTAACAAAGCTTCAAAGGCTGGAGAGAATACACTTTCATCAGTGAAGCTGGGTGATCCAGCACACCTGGAATGGATTTCTTAAAGTTGTTTGCTATTTGTTAGCAATTTTTTTCATCATGGACCAGATCCATTACAGGTTTGCTGGATTACCCAGCTTCACTGATGGAACTGTATTCTCTCCAGGCTTGGAGATCTTTAATAAATCAGGCCCATAACCTCATCATACACACGTCTCCAAGACTTTTCTAGAGCTGCCCCAACTCTCCGGAATGGTCTTCCTCATCCTATTCAGCTTGCTCCTACTTTCTGCTCATTTAAAAGAGCACTCAAAACCCATTTTTTCAAACTTGCCTACCCATCTTCTTCTTTGTTTTGAAACCCTCACCACTTTCCACCACTAAATATCTCCCCTCCTATCTTTTGTTACTTCCCCAACCTCATAGATTGTAAGCTCTTCGGGGCAGGGTCTTCTCCTCCTCCTGTGTCACTGTCTGTATTTATCTGTCATTTGCAACCCCTATTTAATGTACAGTGCTGCGTAATATGTTGGCGCTATATAAATCCTGTTTAAGAATATTAATATTAATAGAATTAGAAAATCACTTTATTTAATTCACTTCAATTCACTTTAGGCATCTGTCACTGTAAGCAAAAATTAGAGCTAAAGCCCTTCATGTTTGCTGGTTAAAACATACCTTGTTACCACTCCACCTGCAGATCATCTGTTACGCATACCTTGTTACCACTCCGCTCGCAGATCATCTGCTCAGCATGCTTGCAGCATCATCCACATCACTGTAGCCATGAGCTTTACACCGTTCTCGACATCCCCTGCACAGAAACTGAGGCTGTGCACGCAGAAGGGAATTTTAAAGTAGATGCTGCAGCCAATCGATTGATTGGTAAGTTCTATCTTGCCATTGACTCTTGGGCCTTTTTAAAACTGTCTTGTCCTGACCTCAGAAATATTGCAGAATACAGACTAAGTTGCAATGGTCACACAATTGTTAACTTGTGACAAGTGATCAATCAATACCACTATTATTTTTCATTTCTTTTGCAGCCCACTTCCAAGTTTGGAACTATGTATGTAATCAAAATCACAAATCTTATGCTGTTTCTAGAATTGGCAGCTTGCAAGAGTTTTATATAGGAATGCCTTCTTTCAAATTGATATCTACAATGGTTATAGATCCACTTTACTTCCTTCAGTTTCAGTCTCTGTGGTTGAAAATTTTAGACAGATTGACTTTATCTTCACAAGTTATTTATCTTAATTTTGTCTTTAGAAAATCTGCCTGCCATACAGTAAACCATTATTTGTGTGCATATACTGACTGTGGAGAGACATACTGCTTTTCCTGGCTGGTTTCTTTGCTAATTACTTACAGCTCATAATGCTGAATGGGTCTAAGGAGATTGCAGTTTATTATCCTGCTGTGGGTAGGTTAGATGATTATGATGATGATTATGCTTGCATGCCTACACAGTTGGGTGGGGTTCTATATCTCTTTTTTGGAATGTGGATAATTTAGGTAATGTGAATTTTAGTGGCAGGTTCTAAAGAGGAAAGCGTATTCATCTATTTAAGTGTACTCTACAGAGTGAAATGTTTGCTTGTGTTTACAAGAATTAACTACTTAATAGGTTTGTATCATGAAACCTCCTCAATGCGCAGTTGCAAATTACAGCCGAGCAGAATGCAAGGAGAACAAGTATATACATATAATAATATAGATAACCTAGGAGTAAACCACTATTGTTTTCACAACTGCACTCTCCATCTTTAAAGTTAGTATAAACGCATACACTGATAAATTAGCGCAGTTACATTACTTAAAGTTTTTTTAAAAAAACATATTTCCCAATTTTAAGCTCACTCTAGGTGCTATTTTACATGAGAGGAACCAAAGATGCAGGATGGCTGAACACCTACCAACTGCCAATCCATAGCCTCCTGTTTCTGTGAACAGTGAATGATTCTGTTAGAATGAATGATAATGTTATTTATTTTAACAATTAATTTATTTATATTAATTTTATTTATATGTGCATCCCTGTGTAAAGTGGGTCTTACTAAGTAGATTCCTAAATAGACATTTTTTTCTGCATAAAATATTTGATTTACTGCTAAGCCTTTCATATGGGATTTTCCCTTTATACTGATTTCAGAGAGTTGTTTAGGTCTTCTAAAGAGAGAGCACACACAAAAGTTGTTTACCTTCATGCTCTCTCTTACTAATTTAAACTACACAGAGGTCATTTTAATGTGCAGGTAAGTTTGTGGAGAGGGCAATGAGTCAAACAGCTCTGAAATCAAATGTAATGGGTGCATCCTGTATAATTGGGGCACTCTGTGTAAAGACATTTTTTTAAAAGTTGAACAATGATATCCTTTAAAACCTACTCACCAGAAAAGGTATGTAAAATATTTTCCGCAGTAAAAGAAAATAGCCACAATGCAAATGTGCACAACAGCATAAACAAAAAGAGCAAACCAGAAGAAATAATTCAGCATGGGGAGTTGCAGTAATATCTTTTGGATTGGTAATAATGATTGGTAATGCAAATACCAGATCTACAGAAGACAAGATATAGACAACAAACAAGACAAATAAAAGCAAGTCAATTAGCCACATATAATGCTAACAAACATAATCAATCATGAACCACTTCTTAATTACTAGGAAGAAAAATATATATAAAGAATATAAGAATTAAGAAACACAATTTAACCTCTACACATAGCAGTGGAAAACAGTTAATAGAAAAATATGTGTTTAAAGCAGAGAAAATTGTAACAAAATACTACTAAATCATGCTCCATTTTGAGACTTTTGAATGATGTGTATCAAAATTGTACATCCAAAATATTTCCCCTTGGGATAATTAGACTCCTAGGCCTTGTACTAGTAAACAGTATATTTACCTAAAGTAAACAGTATTTTTTTTTTTAATTTTTTATAATTTTAGGAATTCATTATTCCCAAGGGTTACTGATACATTTTAAAAATTTCTTTTAAATAGGTTTATTCTTTTGATAACTGTGGGCCTAGTAAAAATATTAGTAATACATAATAGTAGGCAAGTTGGTCCTAGGTCTAATTAGGTACACTGACAGATGTTATAAAGTGATTTATCATATTTAACTGTGCTTTTTGTCGCCAAGCCACTGCAATGCTTGTTTGTCTTGAAGTACATTTGCTGTGCAACTCAATTATTCAAACACAGATTAAACTAGGTAATAACATATTCCATGTGATTAAAATGTTTAGCATCACACAGCATATATGTCTGTTGGTAACTACAGGTGCATTTAGTCTCTTGAGTTTAACTGTATTAGTTGACAACTAGAGGTGGTTGGATATTTCCAATCAAAGTCCATTAAAACCCAGATTTTAGAAGTGCTGACCTTAGATGGGAACCTGGAATTTGAGCAATCTAAACTCAGTTTAGGGCCCTAATATCTTGTCCAGAGGAAAATCATGACAGATGGCCTCATTGCCACACCTGTCTCCATTTCTACAGAGAGCTAATGTCAGTGCAGCCCTCTATAAAAGACAGGGGACAGCTAAATTAGGAGTCATATTCTGCCACTGTGCTAATAAAACTGGGACAGAGCTTGGAGCAGCTAATAGATACAGATGGGAGTCTTAGAAAGAAAGAGGGACAGAAAGTGTTTATTTTTTCTTCTACAGCTAGCCAGAGACAGTACAAATATTGGAGCACTTATTAGGAACAGAGAACTTTGGAACCAAAAAAGTGGAGTGGGTACACAGATAAAAGCTAAAAAAATAAAAAGGGACAAACAGTGATTGCCAAGGTGCCATTTTCTGCTAGTCAAAAAAACAGCATCTGTTTGTAGAGCTGATGTGATGACACATAATATTATCTCACTTTTGAGCAGCTACAGAGAAAGAGAGCAATGATAATGGCACAATTGTTATTCACTGTTTTGGTACTGCTGCTCTTTTTTATTGTGGGTAGTAGTGATAGTGATACTGGCAGTATTGGTGCTGGTGGTAGTGTTTTACCAAAACTTCAAGCCTGGAAAAACTGCAGATAGACAAGCAGTATTTGGTGGCACATTTCTGCCATATTTTTAACAAGTTATTGTTATTTTTATGATTTATTATCCTAATAAAGATATTCTGAGTAGTGCAATGCCTACATTAATAGGAATAGCACTGTCCCCACCTTGAATGATTTGTTAAAAGGCATTTGCTATTTGTTAGCAAATGATTTCAATCCTGAACCAGATCCATTTCAGGTTTGCTAGATCACTGTACCAAGGTGGAAGTATTTGTGGGACTACGCGTGTCAGGAAGGGTTAAAGAACGACACAAAACACTCAGGCACTGCTTAATTAAAAGTTAGTACTTATCTTTATTGGATGCGTACAATGGTTCAAAACAGCCATATCATCTAACTGGGAAGAGTCAGGCAGGGAGAAGCTGGCATTTCTTTACCCGTATCCAGAAAATGTCAGCGTCAGCACTCAAATAATTCTATGATATCTGGAGTAAACAAATATACACTGAACTCAACCAATCGACTCGTAACATGACCATTGCTAGCTCACATTGACCAAACCTTCTTGGTACATTATAATATGAAAAAAAAACTTGCAATTGTTAGTATGAGAATATATTTTGTATATTACCAGTTGCTTTCTTTCTCATGATCCATCTGGGCATAACAGCCATAACTTTCTTCTTATCAGGCCACTACCACCCCAACCTAGTGTGGGAAGGAAGACATAACATGTTCACAAGGGCACAGACTAAACAATTTACACAAGTATTCAGTATTCCATGTTTTTGTATTTGATTTGCTAAAAAGATTAACTCCTAGGTGGCTCTCCAGAGAAATAATATGAAAGCCTTACCACCCCTGCTACAATCACTCAGGTTTACTGTTGAAAATTTATCTTCTCCAGCCTTGGAGGGCATTATTAAATCAGGTACATTGTGGCTGATTTATCTAGAAAATGCGCATACGCTGGCCGAGCGAAAATACATGCCGCTCAACACAGCATATTACTGCGAGCCGGGGCAGAGTGCTACTGCACTCGCCTGCCGGCTTACAGCTTTGATAAATGAGCAATAGGGGGTCAAAAATTCGCCATTTAAGGCGACTAATTTTTAGCTGCATGATTCAGGAGGATCTGTTAAGCTCTGTCAATGATGACGTCATAGCAATTAGCTAGCGCACACCTGGTCCCTGTTCTGTGCCCATCTACAGCTCATTACAGGTCAATTGGAATCTTTAGTGCTTGATCTTTTTTTTGGTAAGTGCTACATTTTTATGTTACGTTTACATTACATTATACTAATTCACAAAATTGCTTCATTTATACTTGTTTTGATATTTTTTTGTTTGGTTGCAGAACTGCAAACTAATTTATATCAAGCTGTATATCTAATAATTAGCAATTTATACTGTAAAATTGTATGTATGTAAAATTAATGTAACCAAGCATTTTGGATCTGATTTAAATTCCCTTCTAGTTTGTCTTTAAAGAAATCAAATATTTGAAAAAAAAGATTGTTGCCAAAGATGGTATAATACATGTATCAAGGAACATTTAGTAACATAACTTGTGTGTGTGTGTGTTTGTATGTCAAAAATTTATGTCAAAATACATTTAAATGTATATAAATACATATGCATTTTCATTTTTACTATTTTAACTGGACTGGTTTGTGGGGGGGAATAATTAAGTAAGTTTGCTTGGATGGTATGCATTGATGTGACTTTTTGTAATCTCCTCTGTTCATTTGTTGCATTCATTCTGAGCAGAGGGAAACCCTGATGATGCTTGAGCCATTAACAGGGTTTCCCTTTACTTAGCCAATCACAGAGCACTAGACTTGAATGGGGAGACTTGTTCCCATTTACCTCCAGTGCTGAATGAATGAACAGGGGAAACCCTGATGATGGCTCAAGCATCATCAGAGTTTCTCTCCGCTCAGCCAATCACGGAGCACTAGAGGTGAATAGGGAGCCTTGTCCTCATTTAACCATTAGTGCCTGGGGATCCCACACTGTCAGTAGTCCCACGGCTGTGCTCATGACATGAATGAAGCCGTCAAAATCATTCTTTTATTGTGGGATAGCCTGTAAAAAAAAAAAAAGTTTAAAAGTTACACTAAACACACACATTTGAAAAATTACTTTAACATTAAAGCCTCCACTTATTTTTACACATATTTTTCCCCATTTCAGGGAATGTATAAGGGGTTTTATGTACTCCTGTACTCATTCCCAAAGGTTGGGTGGCGGAGATCTGGAAGTCTCCTTTTTAAGGGGGTTTCCAGATTCCAAAGTCCTGCTAACACACTTAAAAAAATTGTTTTCAATAGAACCTTTCTTAAAAAGCTTACAATCATTTGAAAAGTGCCTAAAAACATGTAGCAGAAATGTTTTACATGCAATTTTAAAACAGCCCGTTTAGACCAAGCCTAAATATGAAAAGACATATGTTTATAAATATATTTTTTCATATTTTTATACTATATTTGTATATTTATCATAGATATCTATACATGTATTTATATCTTTATATATAAAATTGTGTGTGTGTGTGTGTGTATGTTCCACCATCACTCGAAAACGCATCGACACATTTAAACCAAAATTGCTAGACATATGACTCAGACTCATGTGAGTGCACCACTGATCTTTGTGCAGCGCTGTGCTATATGTACAGCGCTGTGCTATATGTCAGAGATATATTCGGTTGTATGTATGTATGTGTGTATGTCATCACTAGGGATGAGTGAGCAAGATTTGTAAGTTCGATCTAGCGGCCTTTCGGGCCTTTCTCGCTTACCAAACATTTAAGCGAGAACGGTCTTGTGATTCGCCATGAGGCCATGTTCTCGCCTATCGAACGGTGAAGCAGGGGGCGGTAACACCCACTATTTCTGTCGAGAAACGCGGCTGAGAGCCAATTATTTGCTCCCAGGATGCACAGGCATATATACAGGGAAGGAGGGAGGGGTTAGTCACTCCATCTTGTGTTCTGTGAGAAGGATAGAAGCAGGGAGAGATGTGGATTCAGATAGGGACAGGTTAGGAGCCTTCGTTATATCTGTATGTAGCAATGTAGTAATTTCATAGCCTGTTTATGCATTAAAGTATTCTATGATAATTACTGCAGTGTGTGTTTTGCCATGTTCCAAGATGGCTGCTGTGCCCTTGGCACTTTGGGATGAGGTCATCAGTACTGACCTAGCCTGGGGCAGGGATTCTTGGGTAAGCCCTGGAGAAGGACATGGTCTGGATAGTGAGAGACTGAGATTCTGTTGCATGCGCATTCTGTTGCAAGTTATGGCACAATCCCCTTATTAACCCCCCAACCGCTAAGCCCGTAATTTCTCGCACTAAATATTTTTGCTCTTTTGGATAACCCCGTATTTTTTCGCCTACACTAAAATCCCCACTTACCTGGTCCCGCTGTGCTAATCCAGCGTCGGTTCCGTGTTCCAGTGTCGGGTCCATGTTCCAGCGTCGTCCTCCAGCGTCGGGTGTCGCTCTCCTTAAAAGAAAAAGCCGGCCGGCTTAGAGGAGAAAGCCAGCTGGCTTTCTTTTCTAAGCCAGCCGGCTTCCTC
>NC_092862.1:91010455-91027344 GCF_032062135.1 Pyxicephalus adspersus
TTTTATATTCATGATATCTACTAGAACCCTATTCGGACATATTTCTGTAAGTTACAGGTCTACAATTTAAAAAAAAAAATTTCATGAAAACCTGTGACGCTTTTGGAACAGAAATCTAGAAATCAGTGTAACGCTCAGGTGGTTAAGACATACTGAAAGGATTTTAACATGTTTACACTGCTGCTGTTTAAAGATTGCAAAGTTTGATGTTGCATTGGATTTCATATGTTTATACTATTCAATACAGAGACTCTTTCTGCTAATACAGCGTGGATTATTGTCTATGAGTATACTATACATGTATATATACAGATATAGCAGTTTTTGATGCTACCTGCTCCTATGTACCAAACATTTTTGGTACAGAAACATTTTTGTCCTACTCTCAAAAAAATACAGATATTTCAGTCTTTGATACCTCTTGCTATTTACCAAAAAAGCCAGTTTGCTACAGAAAAATTTTTGTCCTTTAAAAAAAATACAAACATTTCAGTGTGTGATACCTCTTGCTATTTACCAAAGAAGACTGTTTGGTACAGGTGCATTTTTGCCCGAATAAGTAAAAGATGAGTGGTAGATGCAGAGGAAGGCGTGGCGTTGGGCAACCTGCCACATCTGGCAGGGGGCATACTCCCAGGGAGTCCGCCACTGTAGGACAGCAATAGCAGCAAACTGTTGGAGGCAGCAGCACAAGTTGTCAAACAGGTCTGAGATGTGTGCGGAGCACCAGTACGGTGGTAGATGTTTTGAGAGGGCAGAATACAATCATACAACCACGTCAAGTGTAGAATATTGTGGACTGGGTCTCAGGGGCTTCAAGTGCAGCAGGCTCTTCTTCTGCAGTAGTAGCAGAAACCAGCACAGCCAGGACAGGAGCAAAGACAGAAGTTAGCGTGGCTAATGTGCCTGTACCTCCCGATGACTTTTCCTTGTTGTTTGACGAACAGCCTGAGGATCTGAGTTTCAGAGCAGAAGGCAGACTTTGAGACCCTTGGAGAGTGTGGTCAGCACTTGCTGGACGAGGGTTCTTGATCAGTAGCTGCATTTGCAAATGTTGGCTTAGATGAAAATGAGGATGATGATGACCGTGATGTTATCTGGGAACCACCAGTGCGTGTAAGGGCTAGCAGCAGTTCCTAAACAGACGTAGAGGTAAGGCAGCAGCAGCAAAAGACTGGGGATGGAAGGGGCCGCCAATCTGCCTCATGTTAATCCCAAACAAGAGGCAGAGGAGTGGGCACAAGCAGAGGAACAGTCAGAGACCGTGGGGGAGGTGGAGCTGAAGCAGACTTCTAGCGGCGATGAAGTATCAGCTTCTGCTTGCAGGTTATGTGGCATAAGACGACATTTGTCACCGCAAGATGGGTACTCCAGTGACCCCTTCAGCTCCCCTAGCTCCCGGTCCCTTCAGCCCACTCTACCGGAGTTCTCCACAAGGCAAAAGGATATGGGCCGAACCAACAAAAGAACAAATTCACATCTTGCCAAACTATTGGCCCTGCAGCTACTGCTGTAGAGCATTGTGGACTCTGCTCCCTTCCCTGACCTGATGACCTATGCCAAGCAGCGGTGGAATATACCAAGCAGGCTCACAACATGCAGCGTAGCCTGCGACAATGGGGCCAGCCTTGTGGCCGCGCTGCGCATGGCCCACATAACACATGTACCCTGCTTTGTGCACATACTGAACCTGGTGGTGCAGAAGTTCGTTTGCACGTACTTACTGAGACAGACTCGCTCCATCTGCAGCCATGTACACTGATCCCCTACTGCCGCCCCGGCAGATAACAAGATCCAGCGCCAACAGGGGCTGCCACGGCATAGACTCATTTTACACACTGTGACTACATGGAACTCCACCCTGCAAATGCTCCAGCATCTGTGTGAGCAAAAGCTAGACATCCACCATTACTTGCTCAACGTGGTGTATGGAGGCAGCGGGGCCCTTGGTACAGCCACACAACTGAGCTATTTTACCAGTGACCAGTGGCTGCAGATGGAGACGCTGTGCAAGGTACTGGCCCCCTTTGAACAGGCCACAAATGTTGTGAGTCGGGAGCGGTCAGGCTGGAACGATGTCATACCCATCATCTTTCTGTTTGATAATACCCTGTGTGGCCTGATAAAGGGGAAGAAATGGGGGGGAATGATAAGGGTGACATTACACTCCATAGCTCACAGTCAGCATCAGGAGGAGCAAGAAGGGACACTGGCCAGTATCAGGATTTTCAAGAGGAGGAAGATGATTATGATGGTGATGATGAGGGACACCATGTTGAGGCTGCTGGACAGGACCCAGCCAACCTCCATTTGGGCTGCAACGCCCCAGGCATTGTGTGGGCGATGGAACAACAGGAACTGCTGCAGCTTGAAAAGGAGGAGGTGGATGATGAGGAGGAAGATGTTTTGGCGCCTACTGAGGGACAGGAGGAAGATGAGCACAGAGAACCCCTTTTTATATGTGTGTCCACATGTTGTGATGCCTACAAAGCAACCCCCGAATTTGCAGCATCAAAAAAAACTACAAAGACAAAATGTCACAGTTTCTACCCAACCTGGCGCAAGAGAAAGAAAAGGTGACCTGCCTGAGCAGAATACTATGCAAACGGCTGTGTGGGGAGTTCTGCGCACCACATTCCACACAGGGAGCTCAGGCGGACACTGCCTCCACCGTATCCTCCTGTAGCAGCGGCAGCAGTAGTAGTGGCAGCAGGCCGCACACATCCAAAAGTCAAGGCAGTGGGGATTTTCTGGATGCCCAGCGAAACCTGATGCGGCCATCTCAAACAAGTGAAGTGCAGGGGCATAACCATCGAGAACGGATAAAGCGCATGGTGCATGATTATGTTGGCTCTTTTCTGGCTGGTGGTGGTGTTGACGACAGCAGTTATGAGGAGGATGCCTGTCCTGACAGTAGTGACGCCATAAATTTTTGGGTCAACAGACTTGAAATCTGCCCGCAATTGGCACAGTATGCCATCAAGCTTCTTTCGTGCCTTCAGTGCCGCTGGCGGAGTGGTCACATACAACAGATCATGACTGTCATGGGAAAAAGTCAATCGCCCCCCCCTTTTTGAAAATCAATGAAAGGTGGGTTACTTTACTTAAAACTATTATATCCCCACTGCAGATGTCACTGATTGATGGACACAAGTACTCACTGGCCAACCAAGATGCCTCTGTGAACCAACACTGCTCCTGTGCTGAATCTGTGGCTGCCTATCACCAACACCCTGTCAGCTGAGCATTACATTTTTCCGCTAGTTATCGCGACGTCCAGGGGTGGCATTTATCGCCAATGTCATGTTTACCATTGTGCCAGCTGGCAATATACTTTATATTTCTGCTGCTTCGGGAAGGCCGACAAACTGCAGATGAAACCCCCCAGTGCCACACTGATAGGTACGATTGCCTCTTGCCTGCCTCCTCCAATCAGCTGTGACTGCAAAGTGCCCACTGAACTGCAGATAAACTCTCAATAGAGAAAATCCATCTCCAAAGCCTTCCTGGCCTATCAGAGAGCACTAGAGGTTTTGAATAGGGAGACTTGTCCCTATTTAACCTCTAGTGCCAGGGATTCATTGATCAGCACAGCCCGCGATAATTTTAATTTTTTTTTTTTTTTTTTAATTTGAGCTCAATCAGCGAATTTACACCGGCCATTCTCTCTTACAATTTCAGTAAGCGAGAACGCTAAATTCCCTGCGAGATCGAGTTTTAAAAATCCCTATTTCTAAGCTAATATGTGTTTGAAACATTTGAACACATCATACATTTTTATTTAGGGCTAACTGGAAAATGTGTGCCATTTGAAAGAATTATTTTTTTAGGGAAAGATTATAATGACTATTAAATTAAAAGACTTTTAAAGATTTTAATGATTTGAATGATTTTAAAGACTTTTAATGCAAGCTCGCTAGTGTGAAGCTGCCGGAGATGCCCACCTCAAACGTACGATCATTTCAGTTTATAAATGTCGGAAGAATACACCAGCGTATTCTCGACGGCTGAAAATTTATTGGTAAATAGGTTTAAGGGGTCTGATTCCCGGACGCGAATATGCGTGCACAAGCGAACTTCAGATTTTGCTTGATGAATCAGGCTCCCCAAGTTAACTGCCTTGGTTAGTTACACACCTGCAAATTGTTTAAATTTAAGTATGTGTTTAAATGTTTGTATAAAGGTGTGTATTATATAAGATTATAATAAAGAGGTGGCATGTAGAACTGGCAAAACGTATTTACTAAACATATCCATAACTGTACAAAGGGATGCCATGTAATGTTTTATTTTTTTTACCATTACATTTTGAGGGAGTAACCATAAAAAACAATAAATAAAACTTGCTTTAAAAAGGGGAGATAGATAGATAGACAGATAGATAGAGAGAGAGAGAGAGAGAGAGAGAGAGAGAGAGAAATAGATAGATAGATAGATAGATAGATAGATAGATAGATAGATAGATAGATAGATAGATGAAAAGTAGGGCATATTTTTATTTGTATCTCTTTCTTGCATCACATATTTTAGAAGACCATTACAAATATGTGTATTAGGCCATTGGGGAAAATAGAGCTGTAATGCAGATGGAATTCTTGAGGGCTCTAAGCATTACAGTAACACAAAAATGTGCTGGGTTTTGGATTTAATTTATTAAATGAATTACACCGTGATGGTTGCAAAGCTGATAGAAAATGTAAACATGTTTACATTCTACAAAAAAAACTTTCCATCTAAGTTGGTTCTCTTTCTGATTCTTCTACAGTATATGATACAAAATTAAATTTTTTATTCAGTGCCATTTTACATTCAGCACATATATAATACCACAAAACACTATTATTACCATCTGTTTTACATACAATATGTCTTTTACATTACAGTGTGTTCAGTGCATTACATATACATTCCTATTTGAAGCACTTATCACTGTATAATCAGTGTATGCTTTGTGCTTGTAATTTTATTTTCCTATTTCCAAATACATTTTATGTAGCGTGCCGAAGAAAAGCAATTTCAAAACATATTATTTTCAAACCATTTCAGGTTATGTTTTGTTTTTAATGTATATTTTTATGTTGTATATGTATTTTAAGATAAACATTGCTCCTGTCTAATAAAATGTTACACCGCTTTGGAGCTTGCAAACCTAGCTGTTTGTTCTGTTTACTTTTTTTTCATTCTTTTACAAAGAAACGTGTTACTAGTACACAATTAATTTGAAAAGGTAAAGAATTTATACAACGAACATCTGTTTATTTGTTTTTAGTACATTCCATTACCCACATTCCCAGTATTCACATTAGTTACAAGTGAACAATATTTTCATAAGTTACAAGTGAACATTAATCACATTAGCTAAGTGAACAGCGTGGGGGCCCTAATATTTCACTGTTAGTAGTTAGATGGCCCACCGTTGTTTTCCTTTAGATCTTTTGTTCAGATTTACTAAATCCAAATCCAAATGGCCTCAGTTTGGATGAACAGACCTAAGACCAAATTGAAGAAATATGAACATATGAAATATGTTAGGGTTAATTGGTAAGATGTAGAGCTACCATTTAAAACTATGCAGTAAGTATTACATGCCCCCAATTTAACCTAATATTTAACTACAGAGAAATTAAGTTCTGAATGGAATTTTATTTTTAATCTATTGATGACTGTCTTTTATTTTTAATCAACAGCTTTCTTGTGTAGTTTGCTCTACTTACTGTGTCAGTTTTAGCCTATGAGCCTTTATCCAACCTCTGATGTTTTAATGTAAATCCAGGAAAAATGTATTCAACAATCTCATCCAGCATAAAATGATACCTCTAGGCATTAACACTTAAGAACCTACATTTAGCATTTAGCATCCAACAAAACTGTATCTTGAGCCCAAGGAAATTTCTAAAAAAACAATATCATGTGTAAGACAAAGCCAATATCAAACATCCAGCAAAGCATCATTCACTATCTGATAAACCTCACCAAAGATAAAACAGAATCTTATATCTAACAAAACCTCAACATGCTCCCAACAATAATTTATTCTAAATCTGACAAAACCTCAACACCAAAATTCTATTTAAGCACACTACAAAACTTCATTTTATATCTTAAAAATTATTATTATGCTTTAAAGAAAACATCTTACATCTGTACAAAACCTTATCATATGTGAAACAAAACAGTCCCAAAAACATCATATACCAAAATCTCATTAGGAATACAAAAAACTTTCATACTACATCTGGGAAAACATGCATCTGCTGTATTTGTAGGTCCGGTTTGGCACCCTACTTTAAATTGGTAAATGAAAAAACAAAGAATGCATCTCTTTAGTGTAACATAAGGTTTGGAGAAAGGAGATGGCTTTATCTACATTATTATCTACAATAATTATCTACTATCTACAATTTATTATATTACTATATTATCTACAGTTTATTTTTAAACAAGAAAGTTTAAGAACATCATGTTCCTGTAACTCAGCTTTTTTACTACAATTAAACTCAAACTATAAGCATGTCAATGCACTGGCTGTAAAACAGACAATATGGCAACAGTGCAATATGGACCAATATGAATCTTTAAATGAAAATCTTTTAATTTTTCAATTACCTTCCCTTTTAAAGATAAGCATAATTAAGCATATTTTCATTTCTGCAGTCCAATTCACTGAGGCCCTGTGTTGGCATTCTGGGCGGATGCAATTGCCAGATTTTAGACATCAAATCTCACATCTATAGTTTGGATTCATTCAATTCAACTTTGAACAAGTTGTATCAGTCTATGTCTGCCAACATTTTGAGTTCATTGTATTACCCCTGAGCAGGCTATTGCCACCAAAAATTTCTTTGAGGGTAAGTGGGAACGTTTAAGTGGTAAAACCCTTTTTATGGCAATTTTTTCAATGACAGACACCAAGTTTTTAAGGTAATGCAAAGCTTCAAAAAAAATTGCTCGGTAGGATGGGGACACCTGGTATTAAGTTTTGGCAGATCGCAGTTTTGTATGAAAAAATGACTAAGGGAAATATTATGATAAATTTATTAAAAAGCATTCAAGTAACAGGTGAAATTAGGCTTGACGTTCACCTTCTGTGTCTATGTCAACCTACAAATAATTAATTTAGCTCAAAGTAAAGAAAACCAAACATTGCTGGTGTTCAGTGATCTAATTCAGCAAATGTAGAATATTAACCAGATTTTTTTACCAATGACTTCAATGTCATTCAAATTCAGCTCCTGAATCAACCCAAACAATTTGTTCAATATGGGGGAACCAAAGAGAGACAATTTCAATCAACACTAGCTGGAATGCTTTAAAACTTTAGGTGCAGGCTGAAGGTTTATTTATTAATGGTTGGCGTCCCCTAAAATCTAAAAATCTGACCTCCAGATATGGAACTGGAATAGGGGAGGCAGGTAGTGCATTTCCCTTCCCTGCCTATACCAGGCCTTAGAACTTGGCTAACCATAAATGTGTCCCCTTCCTGGCCACATCCGATCTTTGCCTTCCCCTAACAGTGGGGCAGTCCATACGTAAAGAAGAGGGCATCAGCTCTACAATCGATGCCCTATTGGTTGTGGGGTGCTGGGGGTCTAATGGAATATGGAAGCCCCAACTTTCTGCCCTCTCATCTTAGAAAATCAGCTCGAATAAACCTAGACATAAAGACTACATTTGGCTCATTGACAGTGAGCAGCATTTGCCAGTGAGGTATTGACAGAACTACTTTAGCAGTATTTTTATAACCGCAGGCGATTTTATTTCATAGATTGTGGACATAATTCCAGTCTTAAAAAAAAAATGTTTTTGAATAACTTGGAGCATAAACCTACTATATATATGAATTCACTGGGGGTAGTGAGTGAAATTCTAATGCCAAATAAAAATAATAATAATAACAAATACAAAATTTATTTAATTGGTCTATATATAACGTTGAAATATTTAAAAATATTATAAATATTTACAAAAACATACCATAGGCCCCCCTGACAACCTCAGTACATTTTGTGCAAAAAGTTATTTGGCCTGACGTCACCCAGTACTGACCTGGGAGGTAGGAAAAACGCCATCAGACCTTTGTATGTTATATGGGGTACTGACCACTAAAATTAAATAAATCAGGAGCACAGACCACTGAATATAAATCGGCACAGATATACATAACCATAATCTTTTCTCTTTCAAAGGACATGTTACTACTGTTGTATTACCAAATTACCTCCTATTTATTTTTAACTATTTTACCTAATTTTGGGCAGCACGGTGGCTCAGGGGTTAGCACTCCGGCCTTTGCAGCACTAGGTCCCAGGTTCGATCCCCAGCCAGGACATTATCTGCATGGAGTTTGCAGGTTGTCTGCGTGGGTTTCCTCCGGGTACTCCGGTTTCCTCCCACATCCCAAAAACATGCAGTTAGGTTAATTGGCTTCTCCCTAACAATTGACCTTAGACTATAATAATCACATATGACTATGGTAGGGATATTAGATTGTGAGCTCCTTTGAGGGACAGTTAGTGACACAACTATGGACTATGTATGGCGCTATATAAATACTGTATAATAATAATAATAATTTTCCATTAAAAGAACTCCAAAACAAACCTATTTTTTTTTACATTTAAAATTAATAGCAAAATCTGAACAGAGAAAACTCACCAGCAGAGCAAATTTCGCATGTTTGTTCAGGAACTTTTTTTCCATGTGTCCTTCATTAAAATTCATCAATGAACAGTTGAGTTTTGTAAGACTAGAACCTTGCTAATTACATTTGCAATTCTTAAACACCTATAAAAAGCATAAACATCTTTAATTTTTACAAATAAACTAAATAACAAGACAATACTTCATAATAAAACACCTCCCTTTTTTTACTAATTAAACATATTTTTCTATTACTTAAACATAGATATAATTAGACATTATGAAATGACTAATAATTTTATTTGTGAAAGCCCCTCTCTAATATAATAAATTTAAACTGGTACTTAGATGGGATCTAATAAAAGCACTCTAAATGAAGAAATGAAAAGTAAGTAGTGTGGACAGTCTGACATTTTACAGTTTTCATTGGGCATGCATAATTATTTATGAGTCAAGCCGAATTTAGAACTAACCTGCTTAGACCTTGTAAAATATTTATGATGTCCTGATGTCCTGAAAGTTTTCACAGTACGAAAAGGCATGACCATATTCTTACATTTAAAGTGACCAGTTACCGGATCAGAATGTTAAGGACTCAATTTTCTAAGATAGATGTGCATGGTGTCATTTAAAGCAGAACTTCACCTTTATAGCACAACTCCAGCCAGTGCTGGACTGAGGGGGAGGTCGAGGACAGCCCTAAAGAGTGTACAGAGTAAAAAAAAAAAAAAAAAAAAAATATATATATATATATATATATATATATATATATATATATATACATATATACAATATTTGCAGTTAGGTCTGATCTATCTACAACAGACTGGAACCCAAAAACTATGCTTGCTATTCCCTTTAGATTTACTTCAGCTCCAATGGTTTATTTAAAAATCTGACTGAAAATGTAAATTAGCCCCAAGACATAATATGCTAATGTTATTTTATCTTTTTTCTGCATTTTTTGCTTTTATCTGGATGATTTTCTAAAAAAAATTTGTAGGTTTCTTTCAACACATTCCAGGTGAAAAAAACACCTGTTGTTAATTACATGACAGTGTAATTTGACATTTGACATACTAATTTTCACGATGAACAATTACCCCTATTATAGATGGTGATACAGTTTTACATTTGTATTACTGTATAATAAATCCACATTCCCTGATTGCAAATCTGGATAAAAAATATGGACTTTGCAATCACCGAAAAAAAAAGTTTTCAATAAAATTTAATTTTTTTCAATCGATTTCCAAATTTTTGTATGATCAAAATAGTAGCAATATATTAAACTGGCCGACAAACGTTTTCTTGCCAAACAGGTTAAAGTCATTTTAGGTTATGTTTGATGCACAGATTCCAAATATGGTATTGGTTTTTCTAGATTGGCTCTATTTTTTTAAATAATGACCCCATTATTAACCTCATAGTAAACTAAAGAAGCTTCAAAATTAGGCAAAATAAACAAGATATGCCTGCATATACAAAATACATTTTTGAAATACTTCAATATTTTATATTTAGTATATTTACAGAACTAATCACAACTGTAAGGAACTTACCCATCCTGCGAGCTCGCGGCGTCCCTGGGGATCCCAGCCGCAGAGGGAGACGCCGCTGTACCAGGTAGCATGGCCGAGGCTGCTGCCCTGCTCGCAGTGTGTCTCTCTCTGCAGGCGGAGGGATCCGTCCTGGCCAAACTACTGTTCAGCCAGGCGGCATCCCTTGCACCTCTATGGACGTGGTTACAGACACTCCTGTTCTCAGCACTCCTTTGGATGTGCAAAGTAGTGCGCGTCCTAGGAGTGCTGTGGGAAGCGGTGCGCGCGCTACCATTCGTGCCTCTTGTAAACCCAAAGGGTGTGGCACTCGGCTGCCTCGCCGCGGGACGGGAGATAGTTAGTTTGAATTCCCTGTGGCCTATCGGTCGCAGGGGATTCAGTCACCCTCCAATCAAATGGCGCCAGGTGGTGCAAGGCGACCATTCTTGTCTGCTGCCTGCCCTGACCTCGAATTGTTCCTGACTTGCCTTTGCCTTACCCTCCTGTACTATGCTTATCGGACTTTACCCTTGTCTTGTTTTATGACAATAATAAAACATGATAAAAGGATATCTGGATTTGGTTGTGGTTTGTGTGCCCAGGCGCAATACAGTATAGCGGGCCACTCACACACCACCCAGCCCTAATGGAGGAAATCCAGCGGGGCCTACAGGAGCTTATATTAGGGGCTCCCACCGGTCACCCCTCGAAGGTTGGTGAGCGCCTCCTGGAAATGGCAGGTGAATTACGGTCGCTCCCAGGGCAAGACTTGGGTCCTAATGTATCCAGTCCAGCTGTGCTAGTGGAACCCCAGATTTCTTTACCAGAGAAATTTTCAGGGAACAGAGAGGGCTTCCCAAACTTCCAGGACTCCTGTCTTCTGTATTTCCAACTTCGCCCTATTGCCTCGGGGACAATACGCCAACGCATTGGAGTGGTCATCTCCCTCCTGAAAGGTGAGCCGCAGAGATGGGCATTCAATTTGCCTCCAGATGATCTTGCGTTCAGTTCGGTCACTGACTTCTTTGCTGTCATGGGGGTGATTTACGATGACCCGGACCTGACCCGGACAGGGGAGGTAAATTTGGAATACCTTGCTCAGGGGAGACGTTCCGTGGAAGAGTATGCAGCAGAATTTCGGCGCTGGGCCACCTGTACCCGTTGGGGAGACGCAGCTCTACTCTACCGCTTCCGATAAGGCCTCAGCGACCAAGTCAAAGACCTGCTGTTGGGTCTCCCTTCTCCATCCACCCTGGATCTTGCGATACAGCAGTCCATCTGTGTTGACCGGAGGATCCGGGAACGCCGTCTAGAAAAAGCCGTCCGTAGAACCAGGAGTCGTTCCCCCCCTCAGTTGAAACCTAGACCTCTGGCGAATACTCCCAACGCCACACCACATGCAAAGTTTCCATCCTTTGTGTCTGACCTGGGGGAACCCATGGAGATTGGGTCATCCAAACTCACCCCCGCCGAGCACAATCGGCGTTTGCAAGATGGAATTTGTCTTTACTGTGGCGATCCTGGTCATAGGGCAAGGACATGCCCTCGCAAAGGACCTGTAAGGTACCAGTGTATCGGGGGTGCAGAAGGGAGCCCCTCAGACCCATTGGCCTGGTCTACTCGACACATCCTGGTGCTGGCTACCATATCCTGGGATGGGAAGTCCTGTCAAGTCATGGCCTTTCTTGACTCCGGGGCAGACGATAACCTACTGGACCAAGATGTTGCCTCTGAACTGGGAATACCAGTCGCCCCTCTTGGGCCTGAACTGTCCTTAGCCGCCATTGATGGCACCCCTCTTCAACAGGGTCTTACACCCTCTATTACCCCATAAGTGCTAGTAACTTTGGGGGCCTCCCATAAGGAAGTGATCCACCTTATTGTGATCAGGATGGTAAAACCCCCCTGATTCTAGGCCTCCCTTGGTTGAAAACCCATAACCCTATGATTAATTGGGAGTTGGGTCAAATCATTCAGTGGGGAACCAAATGTGAGGCTAGATGCCTGACTCCAGTAATGCCAGTACGGGCCCTTGAGGTGCCTAAAAAGCTGCCCGAGCCTTACCAGGAGTTTGTCGATGTCTTCTGCCCCCGATCAGCCGACAAACTCCCACCTCATCGTTCCTATGATTGCCCTATTGAGTTACTCCCGGGTACCAAGGCCCCTAGGGGTCATTTGTTCAATCTCACCGAGCCAGAGATAAAGGCCCAGAAGGAATACATCCGAGAAAACTCAGAGAAGCGCTTCATCCGGCCATCCTCTTCCCCTGCGGGTGCTGGCTTCTTCTTTGTGGAGAAGAAGGATGGCGGGTTGAGACCCTGTATTGATTACAGGGGCCTAAACAAGATTACTGTAAAGAATCGGTACCCTTTGCCCCTTATGGATGACCTGTTCTCTCAGGTCAATGGTGCCCGATTCTTCACAAAGCTAGACTTAAAGGGGGCTTACAACCTTGTCCGCATTAGGAAGGGTGATGAATGGAAGACTGCCTTTAACACCAGGGATGGGCATTTCGAAAACTTAGTAATGCCCTTTGGTCTGTGTAATGCCCCGGCAGTCTTCCAGGAATTTGTGAATGATGTATTCCGAGAATTTCTGGGTAAATTTGTGGTTGTGTATCTTGATGATATTCTGATTTATTCATCTGATCTTCTCCTCCACAGAGCACAAGTACGCCAGGTACTCCAGAAGCTCAGAGAAAACTGCCTCTATGCGAAAATGGAGAAGTGCGCCTTCGAGGTACGTGAGGTTGCTTTCCTAGGGTATATTCTGTCAGATCACGGGTTGGCCATGGATCCAACCAAGGTCTCGGCAGTTCTGGAATGGCCGCAACCCACTGATCTCAAGGGTCTTCAGCGCTTTTTAGGCTTTGCAAATTTTTATAGGAAGTTCATACGGAACTTCTCGTCCATTGTCCACCCTCTGACAAACCTCACTAGGAAAGTGGCAGATTCCTCAAGGTGGACTCCAGAAGCTTGCGAAGCCTTCAAAGCGTTGATTTGAAGGGATTTCTGCAGTGCACCCGTATTTGTGCATCCGGGGCCCACTCTCCCATTTATTATAGAGGTGAATGCTTCGGAGATTGGCGTGGAAGCAGTCCTCGCCCAGTACTGTGGAGAACTGGAGAGATTGCACCCCTGTGCCTTCTTCTCCCGTAAGTTCTCCGCAGCAGAGAGCAACTATGACGTGGGCAATCGGGAGCTTCTGGCAGTAAAATGGGCTTTTGAGGAATGGAGGCATTGGCTGGAAGGAGCAGAACATCCCATAACGGTTCATACTGACCATAGAGATCTGGAGTATAATGAAGGGGCTAAACACCTTAACGCCTGGCAAGCCCGTTGGGCCCTGTTTTTTACGAGGTTCAACTTCCAAATTACCTACAAGCCAGGTTCAAAAAACGTGAAAGCTGATGCCTTGTCCCGTTGTTTCCTAGAGGCAGCTTCCCTTCCGGATCCGTGCCCTAGCCCCATATTGTCCCCGCAATGTTTGGTGTCAGCCATACAGACTCCAGTATTATTAGAGAATCTGATGAACCTCTTAGCCCCCCACCAGACCAACTACTGCCCTGCAAAACCTGAAGGGCGGCTGTATGTTCCCCTCCATCTTCGCTTGAAGGTTATCCAACAGCTGCATGATTCTAAAACTGCTGGCCACCCAGGAATTAAGAAACCCCTAAATTTAATAAAAAGGCATATTTGGTGGCCTCACATGTCAGTGGATGTTGAATCCTATGTTAGTGCATGCCCAGTTTGTGCTCGGAGTAAATCCTCCCGTAACGCTCCCTCCGGCACTCTGCTGCCTCTGCCCATTCCTGCTGCACCATGGACCCACATATCCATGGACTTCATCACGGACCTTCCAGGGTCCTTAGGGTTTACGGTGATCTGGGTAGTGGTAGATCGCTTCAGTAAGCAAGCCCATTTCATACCGCTACCCAAGTTACCCTCAGCCATGGAATTGGCTGATTTGTTTGTGTTTCATGTGTTCCGTTCATGGGGCTCCGGAGAACATTGTTTCAAACCATGGGGTTCAGTTTGTGTCTGGGTTCTGGAGGGAGTTCTGTGCCCAAATGGGCATCGAGCTTTCTTTTTCGTCAGGGTTTCACCCCGAGACAAATGGCCAGACTGAACGAACCAACCAATCATTGGAACAATACCTCCGGAGCTTTGTATCTGATTGCCAGGAGAGATGGGCTGACTACCTCCCCTTTGCGGAGGTGGCATATAACAATGCAGAGCACTCCCCCACCAGGATCTCTCCGTTTATGTGTGTCGGGGGTCGGAGTCCCAAAGTGTCCTCTCTGTCATGTCCACCCTCTGATCTTCCCGTCCTTAACGATTAGGTAGAACGTTCCCGGTTTGTTTGGAACTAGGTCCAAAGTAATCTTAGAGAGGCAGTAGCCCAGCAAAAGTTTGCAGATCGCCATAGATCCCCTGAGCCCCAGTTCCAACCGGGTGATCTGGTTTGGGTGTCTACCCACAATATTCCCCTCTGCCAACCCTCAGCCAAGCTGGGACCCAAATTTATTGGCCCGTTCCCAATATCGGAAAAGATTAATAGAGTGCCTTATAGAGTCAAGCTTCCCAGTTCTTTGAGGGGGGTAGACACCTTCCATGTCTCTTTTTTAAAGTCTGCTGCCGACTCTGCTCCCCTTTCAGATCCCCCTCCGCCAGTGAAGGTGCAGGAAGCACCCGAATATGAAGTTGAGAGGATTCTGGACTCTCGTAAGGTGCGTAACTCTCCGCAATATCTCATTGATTGGAAAGGTTTTGAACCAGAGGAAAAATGCTGGGTGCTGGCCCACCGCGTACATGTGGAAGAACTTGTGTCGGAATTTCACCGTGATTACCCGGAGAAACCCCAACATGAGGCCCTGAGGCCCCTCCTGAAGAGGCAGGTAGTATCCTGCGAGCCTGCAGCATCCCTGGGGATCCCAGCCGCAGAGAGAGACTCCGCAGTAGCAGGCAGCATGGCCGAGGCTGCTGCCCTGCTCACAGCGTGTGTCTCTCTGCAGGCGGAGGGATCCGTCCTGGCCAAACTACTGTTCAGCCAGACAGCATCCCTTCCATCTCTATGGACGTGGTTACAGAAACTCCTGTTCTCAGCACTCCTTTGGATGTGCAAAGTAGTGCACGTCCTAGGGGTGCTCTGGGAAGAGGTGTGCGCACTACCATGCGTGCCTCCTGTACCCCCCGAGGGCATGGCACTCGGCTGCCTCGCCGCGGGGCGGGAGATAGTTAGTTTGAATTCCCTGTGGCCAATCTGCCGCAGGGGATTCAGTCACCTTCCAATCAAATGGCGCCAGGTGGTGAAAGGTCATTGGTCACTCTGGCCATTTAAGGAGAACCTGTCCTGACCACCATTGCCTGCTATAAGCCTCTGTGAACACAGTGTGCTTGGGTGCGTCCTTGTGTTGGTTTATGCTAATCTCGTTTGTCATTTCCAAAGCAACCTGGTCTGAAACCTGACTCTTGCCTGAACTCTGCCTGCCCTGACCTCGGATTGTTAGTGACCATTCTTGTCTGCTGCCTGCCCTGACCTCAGATTGTTCCTGACCTGCCTTTGCTTTACCCTTCTGTACTATGGTTATCAGACTTTACCCTTGTCTTGTTTTATGACAATAATAAAACGTGATAAAAGGATACCTGGAGTTGGTTGTGGTTTGTGTGCCCAGGCGCATTACAACAACGTAGTCATTGAAAAACATTGTTTGAATGATTTCCTTTTATGCTGATGATCAGGACAATAATTTTGAAGGCTCCAGCAGTATTCTGCCATCAGGTGTCTATCCCATCTGCCCTGATACTTTTCTTCCATCACCTTTTTATCTTGATGGAACCTTTCTCCTTGTTTCTCATTGAAATCTCCAGGTTTTCTAGAAATTTTTGCCAAAAGCTATGGAAATAGTGTACCTTTATGCTCATAGTAGCACCCAAGTTTTTAAAGTTTAAGAGCATGTTTTGTACCAGTTCTTCATAATTTTGTGCTTTATGGTTACCCAAGGAGTTCTTGACAAGCATGACAAGCTGTGCCAGGCAGAAGCTTCAGTGTCAGTCATGTAACTTGTGAAATGTGAATCATTTATCAGTTTCCACATTTGGGGTCCATCAAAGATTCCTTCTTTTAATTTTTCAGTACTCAATCTAGGGAAGAATCTACAAATGTATTTGAAGCAATCACTGTCCTTGTTCAGAGGTCTAACAAATTGCTTCATTAATCCCAACTTTATGTGTAGTGAAGGTAGAATGATATTTTCTTTGTCAACCATTGGCACGTTAATGATGTTCGCTGCACCTTTTTATTATGTGCTCCCTTGAAGGCCATGTCACTTTTTTCCAGTGATCCTGCTTTGCTTTACTACCCCACAAGCAGATGAAACATGGATACTTTGTGTATCCAATTTGCTGTCCATGTAGGAAGTTTACCATTTTTAAATCTACACATATGAACCATTGGTGTTCATGATAGCAAAGCTTTTGTAAGACCATTTTGATATTTTCATATTCTTCTTGAAGTTTTGTTGAGTGACCAAGTGGAACTGTCTATGAAAAGTCCCCAGTCTTCTGCTCAGTATTCTGGTACTCCCATATGGGCTAGTAGTCCAGAGATGTTAAAACAGTACACAAAGCCCCTGATTCATCAAGCAAAATCGGATTATCGGTCGCGCATTCGTATTAGCGATCCGGAATCGTGCGCGATCGCGCTATT
>NC_092862.1:91030780-91079421 GCF_032062135.1 Pyxicephalus adspersus
GGCTGGAATCCGGCTGGTAGTGAGGCGGGTGTACGCGCATACTCGAGCCCGGCCCGCGGTGATCCGCGATCGCTGGCCGCACGTACGTTCGCGCTTCCAGCGATCGCGGATTTCAATGATGAATCAGGGGCAAAGTCTCAATCTTCATTGAAATATGGTAGGAGTGTCACCTGTAAACTGGGATTTTAACTTCTGGTCTCAGACAGTTCTTTTCTTTTAGCCTGGATGCTAAAAGTTCAGATGCTTGTTTTGACAGAGTTAGGTCACGTCATTGAGCTTTTCTTGGAAGAACACTTCCTTCATATTCACTTCCACTGCTAACTCCTGCATTACCCTCCAAACCCATAGTATATCCACCATGTTGGATACAGGAATATCAGGGAGTGTACTGAACACTGGTATGGGAACATCAGCACCATGAGGCACAGGTCGTCTTGCTGATTCAAAATCAGGGTACTCCCACATGTTTTTCTTGTAACGATTGAAACCTTTTACATTCACAGCACAAAAATACCAATCATTATGATGATTTTTTGGCTCTCGCCATATCATAGGTACACCATATTTCAAACTTATCAGTTTTCCATTTTTCCACTGACGTAGACACTATACATATGTTTGCATACCATATGGGGGCCCAAAACTTATCTTGGTCTTCTAGTTAAATACCAAAATATGCAAAATATGCTTGTTTCACATATTCTATAATGTTTCTTCTAGGTTTTTGCTGTGAATATTCACCACAAATGTAGCAAAATACATTGGGTTATTTAAACAACTTAATCTTGAAGGACTCCTATTTCTGTAAAAAAAAAAGAAAATCTATGAAAAAAGAAGAAGGCAAATGAAAGTTTTATGAAAATAATGCTACATTTAATATATAAAATGCAAAACATCGGTGTAAATAAAGTTAACATTTGTTGTTGGTAAAATTGTCTATTTTGATTCCTGTATCACAAGAACTAGAGCTAATTTAGTAAAACTGATGTCATTTTTTTTAGCTGTGTTATTGATTAAAATGGGATCATGTCAACTAGTATTCTGTCAACAGTAGTCATTTGAGATTACTTTTGAAGATCCCAATTCCTTCCAGAATACATTAACAAAGCCCTCATGTTAACATAGCAAATCACACACCTCTATTCCAGGTAGGGAAACAGAGTGACCCTCTTAAATGCTTGAGTACTGGCTATCCTGTAAGCATCAAAAGCTCCGGGTCTGGTCCCTGGCAAGTGGTGAGAAAAAAATAGTTGGGGTGCCAGTCATTTTAGCATCTTCAAGATTTTCTTGGTGGACAAAATTTAGAAGGCATGGAATGCAGAATACCCAGGAAAAACAATAGCAATAGTAAATCCGAATCTGAAGTTTGCCATTACCTAAGCATGAAATGGGAAACTAGTCTTATTCTGATATCCTGACTGTAGTAGCCCAGCCAATGGTAGCAGCCTAAACTTTAATGGTCAGATGTCAGGAAGTCATTGAAAGGTACTGTGATCCTATACAAATGAACTCAGGCCACCTAATAACACTAGCATACATGCACAGATATCAGAAGCAGGGAAAATATTGTTGCGATATAATGGAAAAGCTTTTTCCCAGCTATATTCAAACACTCTTAGCCCTAGAAGAAATACTCTATAGCCCATTACATATATGCTTCATTTTTTAGTAAGTTAAGAACAGGTTAGAGCAGGCTCCAGGATCCAAGGGCCTGGCTGGATCAGGCCCAGTCTCCAAGTCTGGGCAAAATTATAAGGATGAGCTTATGGAAGAAAAAGTTGAAAATCACAGTTACAGAGCAAAGCATCTGGGTACAATAGATTCTGTTGTACCTGCACAGACAAAGTAATTTTTAAGTGTTGGAATCCAAGACCCTGGCTGGATCGGGCCTAGTCTCCAAGTCTCACTGTCAAACAACTCTGGTCTTCCAACCCAAATTACTATTACAGAGCAGAACATCCAACTACAATAGACTCTATTGTACCTGCATAGACAAGACAGGTGCAAAACCTTTAACTGCATCTCAGGCAGAACTTTGATTTGTTTTTTTTACAAAAGCTATAAAACTTATAGCACACTGTTCTAAAAAAAAGTGGACAATATTAGGTAGCCCCAACTTCTACAAAATTAGGAGAGAAAAAAACGATACTTACCTAGACAAGAAGTTTTCTTTGTTCTTGTCTACTGGGAAAGCTGAGAGTCTCAAATTTCATCATCAAGGTAACAAAATAGTTAAAACAGAAAAAAAGAAAGACTGCTAAAGTCACAGTTGAAATTGATTTGTGAACTGTTTCTAGGTCATTTATAATGTAGACTATGTTTTTCATATGAAACAGATAGATTCAGACCTCTGCATTTAAAGCTATACATGGAATGTCTCAGCCTGTAACAGGATAGAGACAGCAACATACTAAGGTGCCATTTCTAATTTATCTTCTTATTCAAGCCATTTTCTCCTCTATTAGCAATTTTTCATGTTTCAGTATTGTAGGAGTGCTTTTTCTTTCTGTGCTGTCCCTTCCTCTCCAAAAGCACATACAAACTATTTGGAGATTTTATTCATAGAGACTTGAGATTTTAGGTCTTTGGGGACAATCTGAATGCCTGTATTATCATTCTGTTCACATTTCAGTGTAGCATTATTATAAAGCCAAACTCTAGGCACATATCAAGGACAATGTAATGCAAATCTGCAATATTTGTTACATAATTTAATGCATTTTGTAAATATTAGCAGTGTGAGTACTTATATTTGACTTCATATAAGCCATTTGCAAAGCTGGAGTGTGAGAGCAGAAAGAGAGAATCGAGTTTAAGCTGACAGGAGAAATGTTAACAGGAGAAGAATGTCAGCTATATCAGCTTATTTATGTGCTTTTCCCTTTTCCCTGTCTATTCAGAGGCTGTGGCAGATCTTAAATGACCTGGGCTCAGAGCAAGTGAGCTAAATGATGCTGAATGATGCTGACCATTACAATAAGGCCATCCAGGGGCAGAAAACTCTACATGGGGAAATATTTGAGTTGAAGTTAAATATGAAAACAAGACCTGGTTTAGTTATTTTATCTTGTTTCTTTTTGTGGGGGTTGAGTTTTAACTTTTTATTGGCCACAGGCTATAAAAACCTAGATGCTCCGGCTACAATTAGCAGAATCAGTATACATTGATTACATTGAATAAAAAAAACTCCCTAGCAACCACAGAAATTGCTATGAGGGGTCTTGGTGACCTGTGCCATTGCATTTATTGGGCTTCTTCCTAATCTGTCCGAGATCTGCCTTTTTCAAAATAAGTGTATCTACATATTTGAATATCCCAGAGTGTCATTTACATTTCTTAAGTACATGTGTGATAAAATAGATATCTGTCCTGTCACCCTTGAACAGCTTATTATATTTTTTTAGAATTTTTTTGTTAAAAACGTTGACAGTAACAGAGCAAAAAGGAATACAACAAGCTAATTAGTTCATAAGATCTGATATGATGATTTAAAATATGAGCTCATATACTGTATGTGCTTTTTCCCCTACAATGTAAATTCAGAGGCTAGGGCAAGTCCAGAATGACATGGGCTCAGAACAAGTGAGCTGAATGATGCTGACCATTAGACTATCTAGTGGCAAAAAAATCACTATGGTGACTGTAACAGCTTGCCAGCTTCTTTTATCAATGTGCCTTATTGCGTTCAAGGCATGATTGAAAAGAATAACTGAACCAACAGATAAACAAAACTGTGATCACTGTCACTGTAATCACTTAATTGTTAAGCAATCAAAGTATTTAAAGTGAAATTAGATTGGAAAAATAAGGTTAAAGCAAAGAAGGAAAGAAAAAAAAGAAAGATATGGAAGTTTTATATCTAAAATACTTATTCTATATATCTTTTATTAAACCAGTGAGTTTGCGTCTTGGATTTCTCTACTATCTGGACCAACTACATGTTATGACTTCTGTTATTCAAAATTGCGAACATTTGTTCATAAGCACAATATAGATAAGTATCTCCAATAGCATCCGAGAGAGATGTATGATGTAAAATGTAAAAGATGTAAAATATGTATGATTGGAGTTCTGACTTTTGGATGGATAAGATACCTACTGTATATGAAGTATCACTAATTGGGATGTTGGAACAATTGGGACAATGGTTAATTCTGAGATTACTCAGAAAACTGAGTTCCAGTATGATCTCAGGGATGGACAGTACCAAAACATATGTGAAAATGAACCCACTTTTTCACATTGTCTCCAGCATTTGGGAGAGTAATAGGTAAGAGAAAAAGAGCATTTGGGTGAGAAAGTTGTAAGGTGTATAATGTCACTTATACAATATTTTATTCAACAATTCCCAGTGATTGGCAATACTAGTAGCCTTCTGGTTTATAGATATTGTTTTTTCCCATAATTGGGCAGATATGGACTCGCCCATTTCTTTCTCCCATTTTAACATAATTTAGTAAAAAAAATATTATTTGTAAAAACTTTGTTTCAATGGGAAATTCCTTTAGAATACGAGGATGATTGTAGTATTTGGTTTAGTTTCTAGTTTGCAATAATTTTGGATGGAATTAAATCTGATTTAATACAATGTTGTATTTGGAAATACGTATAAGCTTCCCTTGCTGGTAAGGAATAGGAAATCTGAAGAAATGAAATTGGTCGAAATCTTTGGGGACTAATTGAATAAAAAATAATTTCTGTAATGCCACGTCTTTTCCATGTTGACAAATTACTATTAAGAATATAAAATTTAAAAATATATCTAATGGAATAATAATTGTAATTCCAGTGGTAGATTGGAGCAGTAGCATTTTTTGTGATATCAACATATCAAATATTGCTCTTAACATGGGTGTTAGCATCAAAGATGGTTTCTATCTCAATAACCATTATACCAACACCCATTTAGGATGACCTTGGAAAAGTAGGTTTGATTCCATTAGTACCCATAGTTTTTCTACATTTGGATTTCATAAATGTTGCATTTGCCGATTATCGGGCGATAAAAATCTGTCGTGTGTACGTAGCTTTAGTCTGGGGTCAGCCACTAGTGACTGGGCTGTCAATATTCCTGGTTATACTCTTTTGTGACGACAGGGTCCAACGAAAAGGTGGTATAGTCTGTTTGTATGTGAATAGTGATCTGAAAGTGAATGTGAAAGAAGAAATTAGAACAAGTGATGAGGTTGAGGCATTATGGGTGGAGTTGAATGTGGGGTTGAATAACACACAATTAATATTGGAGTCTGCTATAGTAACCCCCAGTGCTAAGGAAGAAATAGATAATCAACTGTTAGCACAGATAGAAAAAGCAGCACAAAGTGGAAGTGTTTTAATCATGGGATATTTCAACTACCCTGACATTGACTGGACTAATAGCACTACAGGAACAGCAAAAGAGTGGGAATTTGTGAATTTAATACAAGATAATTTTATAGTACAGTTTATAGAAGCCTCCACTAGAAATGATTCTCTGCTGGTCCTAGTTCTTTCTAACAATGCAGAGCTTATAACAAATGTGCATATAAAAGAGAATCTGGGTAGTGACCATATTATGATTTAATTTAATGTAAGTTGTAAACAGGAAGCAAAAACAGGAAAGATAAAAAACACATTTAATCTTAAGAGAGCAAATTTTTCATTATTAAGGGCGGCTCTAGGAGACTTGGACTGGGAGACAATTTTGTCCTCAAAGAACACAGAACATAAATGCGAACGTTTCAAGTCTGTTCTACAATAGCACACTGAAATAAATATTCCAATAGGTAATACGTTTAAAAGGCTAAAATTAAAACCTATGTGGCTCACAGCTGATGTTAAGAAAGCCATAAGGAACAAGAAAAGGGCATTCCAAAATTATAAAAATGAAGGATCACCTTCATCGTTTGAAAACTATAAAGATTATAACAAAATATGTAAAAAGAAGATAAAATGTGCATAACGTCAAAATGAACGACAGATTGCAAAGGGTAGTAAGGCAACCCCCCCCCCCCCCCCATATTGTTTTAATTTATTAATAGAAAAAAGATCAGATCTAAGCATGTGGGCCCCTTAAAGGATGTCTCTGGGTTGGTAACTGGGGATAAAGAAAAGGCAGATTTACTAAACACTGTTTTTAGCTCTGTATATACAAAAGAAAAATTGATAATAGCAATGTCTCTGCATTATTGTCACAATGGTTCAAAATTGATATGATTGAGAAACAGTTGGGCAAAATTAAAGTTGACAAAGCACCAGGGCCCGATGGATTACATCCATGAGCCCTCAAAGAGCTGAGCTCAGTTAATTTAAAGTCATTATTTCTAATACTTAGAGACTCTTTAGTCCCTAGCATGACACCCGAGGATTGGCGTAAGGCCTATGTGGTTCCTATATTCAAAAAGGGAGCAAAGTTATTACCAGGTAACTACAGACTGGTTAGTTTAATATAGATAGTTGGAAAGGTCCTAGAGAGTTTTATAAAGAACCACATAGAGGAGTTTCTGCTAGAAAATAATATTATAAGTGATAGTCAGCATGGCTTCAAGAAAGACTGAAGTTGTCAAACAAATTTACTCACTTTTTTTGAGGAAGTAAGTAAACGGGTAGACAGTGGAATAGCAGATGATATAGTGTACTTGGACTTTGCTAAAGCTTTTGACACCGTACCCCACAGATGGGTAATATGCAAGTTAGGGTCAATAGGTTTAGAAAAGTCAATCTGTAAATGGATAGAGAACTGGCTTAAAGACCGCCTCCAGAGAGTTGTAGCAAATTATTCATACTCAGAATGGTCTAAGGTTATTAGTGGTGTACCCCAGGGTTTAGTGTTGGGACCTTTACTGTTTACTGTTTGGTTTGAAATTAATAGTACCATTTCTGTGTTGGCAGATGAGACCAAACTATGTAATGGAATTAAGTTCATACAGGATGCCTATAATCTACAAGTAGACCTGGATGTACTGTTTGATTGGGCAGCCAAGTGTCAAATGCTATTTAATATAGATAAATGTAAAGTTATGCACTTGGGGGTAACAACATGCATGCTTCATACTGTCTTTGGGGGAGTCAGAAAATATCTGGGGGTCCTGGTAGAATATAGGCTTAATAACAGCATGCAATGCCAAGCTGCAATATCTAAACTAGTAAAGTACTTTCTTGTATTAAAAGTGGAATAGACTGCAGAGATGGAGACAAAATCCTGTCCCTGTACAAAGCATTGGTCAGACCACATCTGGAATATCCAGTCCAGTTTTGGGCACCAGTTCACAAAAAGGACATTGTGGAATTGGAGAGAGTGCAGAGAAGGGCAACTAATATAATAAAAGGAATGGAGAAGCTCAGCTATGAGGAGAGATTAGCTGAACTGAACCTATTCTCCCTTGAAAAGAGACCCTGTTTAAATATTTAAATGGTCCATATAGAGAACTCTCTTCCCAATTATTCACTTTGAGATCATTACAAAGAACAAGAGGGCACTCTTTGCGTCCGGAGAAAAAAAAGTTTAAGCTCCGGATAAGGAAGGGATTCTTCACTGTGAGGTCTGTGAAAATGTGGAATAGGCTCCCTCAGGAAGCTTTAGCAACTACTAAAGATTGCTTTATGGAAAAGTTGCATGTTTTTCTAGAAGCACAGAATTTAACTGGGTATTAAGACTAATGTGAGGAAATGAAACAACACTTAAATGATGAGGATACAGTCAGTAGACAGCAATAAAAGCAAGGTTATGATATATATAGAACAAAATATGCAACTACTATAGATTGCAGCAACTACTTTCAGCTACTACTATAGATTGTTTTAGAAAAAAAGCTGGATGCTTTTCTAGAAACACAGAATATAACTGGGTAATAAGGATTTAAAGTAAAGATAACAGAGACTGTTGATCCAGGGAACATCCAATTGCCTCATGGAATCAGGAAGGAATTTTGTTCCCCTGTTTCAGCAACTACTATAGATTGCTTTGGAAAAAAGCTGGATGCCTTTCTAGAAACATAGAATATAACTGGGTATTAAGGATTTAAAGTAAAGATAACAGAGATTGTTATCAGGAAGGAATTTAGTTTCCCTGTTGAAGCAAATTGTACCAGGGTTTTTTTTTTTTTGACTTCCTCTGGACCATCTATGTCTTATAGGATTTTTTTATCTGGGATATGTTTATTTGCCTAGTGGTTGAACTTGACAGACTTATGTATTTTTTCAACCTAACCTACTATATAACTATGTAACTATGTTTAAAAATAACTGCAAAGTATTAGTTTTGCATATCTGGGAAACCAAAACCCCCAAGTTTATGATTTCTAGTAATTATCAAATGTAAGCATCAGGGTCTTTTGTCAGCCCAAACATACTTAATATTCACTTTTTGGAGAGAGCGTATATATGATTTAGATAAAGGAACTGGAAGTTAACCAAAAAACATATATTATTTTTCGCAGCATTGTCATTTTAAAATCTGCAATACGTCCCGATGTCAATAGTTCATGATTAGCTAATGCCCTTAAATCTTGAAATGTTTGTGCTAAAAGAGGTTTATAATTTGCATTAAATATCACTTATAGGAGAAGAAATTTAAATAATGTAGTTTTCACTGTAGTTGTTATACAAATATGAAGAATTTGTGATTTACTGGCATCAATTTTATAGTAAGAAATCTTGCTTAAAAGGTCCAATGTTCCAATGTATATGTGGTAGTGAATTCAGAGGGTCTGTTATGACTAAGATAACATCGTCAGCGAATAAGCTTACTTTATGTGATTGATCATTTAATGATAAGCCAAATGTATTAGTTTTTTTTCTCTTATAGATTAGGCCAATGGTTATATAAACAAAGCAAAAATAAGTGGGGATAATGGGCATCCCTGACAGGACCCGTTTGTAATATGAAATTTAATAGATATGGCTCATGCAGATAAGACCGTGGCTGAAGGAGATGAATAAAGTGCCATGATCACAGAAGTAATCCAACCAGTGAATCCAAATTTCTATAATGTGTGTTTTAAAAAGTCCCAATGAATGTAACAATAGTAATAGAGTCGGAATTTTGTGTGTTTCAGAATAATGTATAATATTTAAAAGTCTCTTGGCTCCATCTAGAGCCTGTCTATTTTTTATAAATCCTACCTGATTGGTTTTGATCAGAAAGGGTAATATAATTAACAATCTATTTGCTATTATTTTTTAGTATTTTTTATATCCAAATTTAATAGGGAAATTGGCCTGTAGTTTTGAGGAAGAGCAGGGTTCTTGCCTGCTCTTCCTCAACTACTAACAACTACTCTTCCAACAACTGCTAACTATTAATGCTTGTAACATTTCATGGGGAAAGGTTTTGAAGATGTAAAACCATCTATGCCTGGTGATTTATTAAATGGAAGTGACTCAATTGCTTTATGAATTTAAAGTTGAGAAATTGGTTTTGAGATTGAAGACAGTTGATCTTCAGTTAATGTTGGGAGTTTCAATGGATTAGGAAAAGATTTCATTTGGTATGAGGATGGTTGTGGAGTGTTTGGGTCATTTTGAAGATCATGTAAAGATTCATAGTAAGTTTTAAAAATATTTGCTTTATCAATTACATTTTTGTTGTCCCGAATTGGGATAAGTGTATTTTTGTATTAATAGTTTTAGCGAGTAGTTTCTTAGCAAGATGTGCACCTGCTTTGTTGTGAGGGACATAATGATTGGCTTTGTTTTTTTTCAAATAATATTCATATTTGTACAGTAAGACTGTTCTTGATGGCATGCATTTGCTAAAAAATCAGTCACTTTTAGTTTTTTTGTTTTGATCTTCATAATCTTTGATTTTGTGTAATAAATGATCAATATGCATCGTTGCAAGACCCCTCTCATGAATGCTTTATGAGCATTCCAGAGAGAGTAACAATCAATATCTACATTATCAATAAATTCAAAATAAGATTGCAAAGCTCCCATGATCTGTTGACCAAATTTTTGGATGATGTAGCAAGTATGAATTTAGTCGCCATGGGTGTAAGTTTAGAGTAATTCTGGAATCCAACAAATAAATTGTGATTGGCGCATGGTCAGACTGTGTGATTATATCAATGTTAGATGAATGTTAGATCAAATCTGTGTAAAATATTAAGTAGAGAATGAGAATTTTTCCTTTGGAGGCGACATATCCAATTTTGTATCCACAATCATATTAATGTCTCCTCCTATTAGTAGGCGACTTGTAATGCGCCTGGGCACACAAATCAAAACCAATTGCATAATTCAGAAACAAGCCAAGGGTCATACACAAAAGGTCAGTCCGATAAAGTGCAGTACAGATGGATGAGGCAGAAGACGGGGTCAGGGACAATCTGAAGTCAGGGCAGGCAGGGTTCATGCAAAAGTCAGAGATCAGGCCGGGTCGCTGTTGGTAATAAGTCTGAGCTGGTAACAAGACAACAGAAGTTTACCAGGTAATCCAAACACAAGAGCACACCAAAGCCCACTGTTACACAGAGGCTATAATGGGCAATGGTGTGCATGACTGGTTCTCAAAAAATAGGCAGAGTGCCCAATCACATTGCGCCACCTGGCACTACGATTGGAGGAACATAATAAATAATGAATCCTCTGCGGCCAATATGGCCACAGGGAATTCAAACTAAACATGCCCTGCCCCATGGCAAGGCAGCCGACTGCCTCGGCCCCGGGGGGTACAAGAGGCGTGCATGGTAGCGTGCCCACCTCTTCCAAGAGGCTCCCTGGTACGTGCTGTACAAGAGGCGTGCATAGTAGCACACCCACCTCTTCCAACGGGCTCACTGGTATGTGCTGTGCTATTCACGCCCGCAGGAGTTCTGAGGGCGAGTGCAGCACTGTCCACATCGGCAGGGATGCTGGGGAAGTTTGCCCGGAACAGATCCCTCCACCAGGACAAGGAGACAGGCTGCAAACAGAGCAGTGGCGGCCTCGACCATGCTGCCTGCTGCAGAGGTCTCTGCCTCACTGCCTTCGATCCCTGAAGACACCGCGGGCTCGCCGGCCAGGTAAGTACCTTACACTACCCCCCCCCTTCAGGAGGGGCCTCAAGACCCTCAAATCCGGGTTTCTCCGGGGGATCCCAGGAAAAGTCTGACACAAGTTCATCCGCATGTATGCGGTAGGCCGGCACCCAGCACTAGTGTTGGTGTTTGAATTCGGGTTGTCCTTATATTATACTCGAATTCAGGTGGACCCGACCCCCAAAAAAATGAGATTCCACGATAAAAATTTGGGAAAAAAAAATGTAAAAAAATGTGTCAAAAAAATAAAATGTAGTATATTATCATATTACTGTGCGTGTTACAGAGTAGGAGATACTTGCCGGCCGGCATCTTTTCAATGATTGCAGCTGAGTCTGTAATCATTGAGAAGAGTGTGCAATCCCCAGGGGCGCTACAGGTTAATTACCCTGTAGTGCCCCGGGGATGGTACTGGAACTGCAGAGTTTATCTGCAGTTCAGTTCCCACGGTCATGTGACTCTGCTCTGTGACTGCAGGAATTCCCTGGGCACTAGAGGTTGAATGGGGACACGTTTCCCCATTCATTACATCTAGTGCCCTGTGTTCTTTGATAGAAACTCTATCAAAGAACACAAACTACTAGCAATCAGGACTCCCTGTGTTTTTGGATAGAGAAACTCTATTCAAGAACACATACAACTAGTAAAGGGCTGCAAGAGCAATCTGATTGCTCTTGCAGCTCTTAATAGTCCCTAAAAATAACCTGAATTCTCCCACCATTGACTTCAATGGTGTTCGAATTCAGCATTCTATCACCCGAACAATATCTTACTATTCGATCAAAAAGCTGTCGAATCGATTAGTGAGATATTCGACCAACACTACCCAGCACCACTCCTCTGGTCCATACCCTTTCCAATCAATAAGGTACTGCAGGGTGTTACGCACCTTTCAAGAGTCCAGGACTCTCTCTACCTGGTATTCTGGTGCTCCCTGCACCTCAATCGGGGGAGGGGGATCTGAATGAGGAGCAGAGTCAGTGGCAGATTTTAATAAAGAAACATGGAAGGTGTCTACCCCTCTCAAGGAACTGGGAAGCTTAACTCTATAAGTTACTCTATTTATCTTTTCCAATATGGGGAACGGGTTGTTCGGTCTGGCCATTTGTCAAGGAGTGTAACCCTGATGAGAAGGAGAGCTCAATGCCCAGTTCTCCCTCCAGAACCATGACATGAACTGAACCCCATGGTACCAATTAAGCCCAATTAAGACGAAACACATTGAAAACAAATAAATCGGCCAATTCTTTGACTGAGGGCAATTTGGGTAGTGGTATGAAATGGGCTTGCTTACGGAAGCTATCTACCACCACCCAAATTACTGAAAACCCTGAGGACTGTAGAAGGTCCATAATAAAGTCCATGTATATGTGGGTCCATGAAGCAACAGGAATGGGCAGAGACAGTGCCGGAGGGAACAGAACAGGAAGACTTACACCGAGCACAAACTGGGCATGCACAAACATATGATTCGACATCTACTGACATGTGAGGCCACAAAACATGCCTTCTTTTTAATTCAAGGGATTTTTTAATTCCTGGGTGGCCAGCAGATTTGGAGTTATGTAACTGTTGGATCACCTTTAGGTGAAAATGGAGGGGACCATACAGACACCCTTCAGGTTTTCTGGGGGGTGGTCCGTTTGGAGGGGGGATAAGAGGTTCATCAGATTCTTTTATAATGGCAGGGTCTGCTGGGCTGACACCACGCATTGGGGAGGCAAGAAAGGACTGGGGCACGGATCTAGAAGAGAAGCGGTCTTCCCCTGCAGGGGAAGAGGATAGACAGATGAAGGCCTTCTCTAGGTTCTCCAGGATGTACTCTTTCTGGGCCTTTATTTCTGGCCCGGTTAGATTGAACAAATGACCCCTAGGGGGGCATGGTTCCCGGGAGTAACTCAATGGGACCGATGAGGTGGGAGTTTGTCAGCTGCTCGAGGGCAAAAGACATCAGAAAACTCCCGGTAAGATTGGGGCAACTTTTCTACCACCTTGAGGGACTGTACTGGCATCATTGGAGTGAGGCAGTTAGCCTGGCATTTGGTTCCCCACTGAACAAGGTAACCTTACTCCCAATTAATCATAGGGTTATAGGATTTTAACCAGGGGAGGTCTAAAACCAGGGGGGTTTTAACCATCCTGATTACAATCAGGCGGATCACTTCCTTATGGGAGGCCCCCACTGTTAAGTGCACTTCTGGGGTAACAAATAATCAATGGCGGCCATGGAAAATTCGGGCCCGAGAGTTGTGACAGGTATCCCCAAGCCAAGGGTCATACACATAAGGTCAGTCCAAAAAAGTGCGGTACAGATGGATAAGGCAGAAAACGTGGTCAGGGACAAACCTAAGTCAGGGCACGCACAGTTCATGCAAAAGTCAGAGATCAGACCAGGTCCCTGTTGGAAACAAGTCGGAGCTGGTAACAAGTCAACAGAAGTTTACCAGGTAATCCAAACACAGGAGCGCACCAAAGCACACTGTTACACAAAGGCTATAACGGGCAATGGTGTGCATGACAGGTTCTCAATAAATAGGCAGAGTGCCCAATCACATTGCGTCACCTGGTGCTACGATTGGAGGAATATAATTAACGAATCCCCTGTGGCTAACTTGGCCGCAGGGAATTTAAACTAAACATGCCCCGCGTCAAGGCAGCCGACTGCCTCACCTCGGGGGTACAAAAGGCATGCATAGTAGCGCACGCACCTCTTCCAACAAGACCCCTGGGACATGCTGTGCTATGCACGCCTGCAGGAGTGCTGAGGCCGAGTGCAGCACTGTCCACGTTTGCAGGGTTGCTGGGGATGCCGTTTGGCCGAACAGTAGTTCGCCCAGAACAGATTCCTCCACCAGGTCAGGGAGACACGCTGCGAGCAAAGCAGCGGTGGCCTCGGCCACACTGCCTGCTGCAGTGGTCTCTGCCTTGCTGCCCGCGATCGCTGGCCAGGCTAAATACCTTGCTTGACCTTGCTGTATTTGTCATATCTTAAAAATGTTATCCAAAAATTTTGTTTTTCCAGAATTTGGGGCATATATAACTACAAATGTGGTTAAGGTGGAATTGATTTCACATATCAAAATAAATACCTGCCATGAGGATCCGCCAGGTGATCAATGTATTTAAAAGATTTTTTATATGAATTTTTGATAACTATAAAGACTCCTGCCTTTTTAATTGGTGTATTTGCAAATAAAACATGTGGAAATTCAGGTAAGTACAGTTAAGGATGATTATTGACCTTAAAGTGAAATTCTTGGATGAATATGATATCCAGACAGAGTCTATCGATGTCTCTACGTAAGGAAGATCTCTTATGTGGGCTATTTAGTCCTGTATTAACATTCCTAGTGGTTCATTTCTTTCCGGTTTTATGTCTAAAAGCGGTACACTGTTTTTCATGAAAATTTATTTTACAGTATAATATATTAGTATGAGTATATTAAAGTTTGAAACACAAAATCATTTAAAAACAATAAATTGAATAAATTAAAAAAAAATTTATAATTAAAAAAAAAATTTAATTTAAAAAAAGAAAAAATTTTAATTAAAAAAAAAAACATAATATACTCATACTATTATATACACTGTAAAATAAATGTTCTTGAAAACAATGTACTGCTTTTACACATAAAAATCCAATGTATTGCATTCAATACAGTTATTTTGTATTGAATGCAATACAAATGGATTTTGAATTTTCCCCCCCGCCCGGCCGGGACGTACACACGCACTGACGACACCGCAAACTCCCCCGGTGACTCATCGGATGCAGAAGCAGGAAGAAGAAAGAAGATAGAAGACGGAGATTGCGGTGCTGGACGGCGCGGGACCCTGGCGGATCAGGTAAGCGCTCTATTTACTAACCTTCCCTAGGTGTTACCACTTGTAGCAACTTTTTTCTACCCCGAGTCACACTTGGGGTTACCGCTAGGGAGGTTAAAGGAAATTATTTTATAAGACATTTAAAAACAGTGAGAATATTGAGTATGTTGTTATCTGTCTTTTTCCAAAACACTCGTTCATAAAGTTGAGTTGCAGAAGGTAGTTATCAGATTTATTGCAGAAATAAGGATCTGTACTGGTATATGTATTAGGACACCTAAAAACGGTGAGAATATTGTGTATGTTATCTGTCTTTTTCCACTTGTTCAAAAAGTTGAGTTGCAGAAGGTTAATTATTAGATTCATGACAGAAATAAGAATCTGTACTGGTATAAGATTGGAACTTCCATAGTAATAGGTAAAAGCTACGATACGCAATATATATTGTAGTCAAAAAAGAAAACAAAAAAAAAATTTAAAAAGAAAGGTCTGAAAAAAAAGTCAGACAACAAGAGCAGCAATAACTGCCTGGTGACTGGAGCAAATTAAGTTAATTAATAAGAATTAAATAACTTGTAGAGATAACAAAATAGGTAAGTATTCTCCAAAAATAAAGGTTCCTAAATATAGTATTATAGGCACTTCTTCTACTTCATTGGGTTTGGCTTTAAGAAAGAGATATTTCATCAACCATTTGAGGTCCATTCTGATTGAATGTTAGGTAATGGTTTGGCGGATCTTTGAGGTTTGAGGTACTTCAATACCCCAGGACTGGAGTATTTTCTTGCCTGTTTCCAGGAAAATAAACGTGGTAATTTTACTGTTGCGTGTAATCAATAATTTTGTAGGGAATCCCTATTTATATGCAATTTGATGGTGTCTTAGAGCTTTTGTGAGTGGGATTAGTTGCTTGCGAAGTTGCATCACGTCCTGTGATAGATACGCATAGAAAGCAATATTTTGAAGTTTTTCTGGTAGATCTGGGGCACATTATTTGCTCTTTTACATAAAGAAAATAATTTCTTCCAAGGACTTCAATGTGGTTGATTCTGGAACCTATGTGGAATTCTATGTGCTTGATCCACAGTATGATAAGCTCTGATTCCGTTATATCAGATAATAATGATCTCATCAATTCCTTTAAAAGTTCAGGTAGATCTGTTTGTTGTACATTTTCAGGAATACCACAAAATTGTATGTTGTTTTGACATGATTTATCTTGTAGACCTGCTAATTTATTCCTAATCCAATCAGTTTCTTTTTTTTGATCAATAAATAAATCCATTGGCTGGTTATGATCTGTGAATGATTCAGCCATTTTAATTTCCACATGTCCAATCCTAGAGCACAAGTCTTGTAGGGTATGATCTAGTTTTGAGAGCAGAGAGGACATATCCTGCTGAAGTGATGATTTAAGAGAAGTTGAATCGGATATTGTTTGACCACTGGTCGGGAAACACTCAATAGATGTAATATGATCATTGTTGGTTGCTATGTTATGGTTGGGCCTAGCTCATTCAGTGGGGCCTTCACTTGATTTACAAGACCTCTGTTTGGCCTGGCTTCTGCCTATGGGTGTGGGTGGGGATGAAGACTCACCTGCTCCTGTCCACTGATGTGCTTTGAGGCCCTCTGGTTAATAAATCAGGGCCAAGGTTTTCATGAAATACTTAGCATGTATCCATCTCAAGTCCTAATGTTTAGCCTATTATATACATACATTGAGAGTATGTATATAATAAATGGGTGGGGAAGCCCCTACTTCAAGACTGTTAAACCTTTTTTCTGACTTAAAAATGATATGATGAAGATAGTAACAGCCATCTTCAGCCAGTCAGAAGTGACACATTTTAAAATATCAACAAATTATATTGTGAATGTATATTCTACTTTTTTTTATTTACTATTTTTACTGCACCAACAAACACAAGATTTTTTTCCACATCACATTCACAACTTTTTCAAATTTTCCAGTGCACAAATTTAATGTAAATCAATTAAGGTATTGTATTATGTGCAGACTCCTTGATATAGCAGCAGTGTCTGCCCTGTCCTTTTCTTACATAACAATGATTACATTTGTAGCTGGAGTACTCCCTAACAACAAAAATTAACAGAACACTAATTAGGAGCAAGAAAGCCCAGAGTATGTACAAGACAGTTGACGTATATTGCATTGTACAGTGCTGTCAATTTATGTATACATTAACATTAAACTTTTTTTTAGTTTTGATTGGGGGTGGTAGATTATCTTATCTTTTTATTTATTTCTGCATCCCTACTGAAAAATGTACCCCTCTATTTTCCTGGGGTCTATTTAAAATTGATGTAGAAAATGAAATTCAACCTTTTACAGTTGTAACTAGGGTACAAAAAGAGAAAATATATCAGTGGGAAGACTTGTAACAACTCTACCACAAGTCCAGTTCTTTGCACCTATCTCAGGATAGAAGTACAGGAAAACTGCCAGTGAAACACAGAAAGCAAATAAAAGTTGATAGTGGTTATCAGCTTTCCTCCTCTCCATTTGAAACCTTAAGACTGAGAGCTTACTTGTATAATGGAAGAGCAATTGTGTGTACATTTTTTTTGAATTCTTTACTTATATTGAATCAAATTAGCACAAAACAGGAAAATTAGAACAATATAATCTTGAGTAATCGTTAACAGTCAACAATATAAAAAATACAAATCAAATACTCATGGATTGTAAACTCTTTCGGGCAGGGACCTCTCCTCCTCCTTTGTCACTGTCCGTGTCTGTCTCTAATTTACACCTATTTAATGTACAACACTGCTTAATATGGTGGCACTATATAAACAAAATAATTTAATATATTAATAATACTCAACAGTTTTTCCACAAACAATGCTATGGAAATCTTATGTACAAAATAAACAAACATACAGTCAGTGAATATCTAGATAATCTAGATAATTTAGATTCACATATTTATTTTTCCCATTGAGGGTGGAGATAGGAAAAAGGTTAAAAACGTGGGCTAGGGAAGAGAAGATATGGCGGGAGGTGGGATATGAGAGAAGCATCTGTAAGATAAGAGTTCAAACAATGGTGGTCAGGACCTTTAGGCACTATGGCTGAAGTATTTCAGCTGTATCCTGATGATAGTTTCCTGTTATTTTGCATTGTTTCACTGATTCATGGGTGGGCATCGGTTCAGCTTTATATGAAATAAAATTGTTGTACATGTTTCTGTAATTCCGAAATGTAAAATAATTTTTTGTATATTTCCTGCTTTTTTTTGTATCTTACCTGGTTATTACAAGTGGCTTTACTAATGCACAGTGTGTCAGTACATTACACCATAGTCAGTGCAGTAAAATTGTTATGCTCAGCCTCCTCTGAAGTGTAAAATGCCCACTGAAAATTCTTAAAAAGAGTCTACAAAATATGCAAATTTATTGCTTACATTATTATAGTTGTTCTTTTGAGAATGCCTCTTTCTGCCTTACTCTAGTAAACAACTTTAGGACAGGCTGTCTGGTGGAGTTAACTTTGAAAGGGAAATTTTTTTATCCTAGTGAAATAGGTTAAAAAAAATGAAAAATTACAAGCATTCCCACACAGTTTCCAGCAGTTGGCACTGCCACCAGCCACTCTTCTGCCCACACATCTGTTCACATGTGACAAAGTTCTTTTTGTGTGGGTGTACAGTAGCGGTTTATTGGCATGGGGAAGCAGTAAACATTCCAAGCATCAAAGACAGATCATGGTCCAAGAGTACATAATCATATGCAAGTATTTTGCCTCCATGTGATTAAATGATTGAAATCAGCACAATAAGTAAATAAGCTTTTTACAAAGTGAAGTTTTTCCTTAAAAAGCGAATTCATTCATGTTTATTTAAATTAGGTCTGAGCACAATGCATTGCATAGAACAGTAGTATGATATCCTTTTGTGTTCCTTGTATTAATACTACCTCCATCTGCATGCACACTTTTATAGAATAAAAACAAGCAATTGCTGCCCTTAGCTTGCATTTCCTCCTCTTTTGTTGGCTGTGAAAAATGTCTTCAAGCTAAGCACCCATCATAAAATAATTTATTAGTTTGACAAAGTCAATAAACTGTGATGCCCTGTATTACAATAAAAGTATACCTGCAATGTTTCATCTCTACATCTTTATAAAATAGTTCTTCAGTGCTTATAAAGTGAAATAAGTGAGTAAATTGGATGAAGCCTAACCATTTGTCATGACAATGTTGAGAAAGTCCTTCTTATTGGTCTGGTATCTACACTGGAAAACTGAAGGCCTCCTATCACATATCATACAGTGCACAGAAAAACTATTCACCTATTTAAAATAAGTAACTTAGTAAATATTGTTTTCAAATGTATTAAAACAGAAAGTAAAACAAACAAAGTAATAGAATAACACCGATGCTTTGACATCTATAAAGGGCAGATCCTGTGAAATGCCTGTTTATCAGATCATCTATAATAGATGTGTGCTGGAAATGTGGAAAGGAACAAATAGATTGCCCAACTGTGGTTTCTAGAAGCAGAGCTGTGATTGATGGATGTGTTCCCAAAGATATGTCTCTGCTGTCATTTTTTAGCCTCACGTCACATCCAATTGTTTCACTCACAACATATGTTCTTGAGGATGTAATGGTATACATACATCACTTTTTAAAACTGCCAAGGGAATCGCAGTAGAGGATATCAACAGTTTATTCATTATGACATTAAGTGAAATAAAAACACCAAATTACAGTAGTTTAATTAATCTATTAGAAATGGTCTGTTTCCTACATTTATAGCATATGAACATGGCCAAGGGAGGATAAGCAAGCTGTATTTTCCTGATAAACATGAAAACTTGCCAGGCTAAGTGTGATCACACTTCTAGCAAAATAACAAAAACCAGTGAGATATATTTATTTGAGTGCAATACAGTACAATACAATTCACTCCAGTAGAGATTTCAAGTGACTGTGTTCTGTTTAATCAATCTTCTTTTAACTGGATTTCTGAAACACGTTGCATTGTTGGCAGTACACAAGCTCCACCTAGTGCAGGTTTAGCTAACAGTTAAAGTAATGTGTTTAAGAAAAGTTCATTGAGTGTCATCAGGGAGAAATCAGATAAAGCTGAGTTGAAAAAAAAATCTTTACCAATTGCGTACTTCCCCCTAGACAAAGGCCCCGATTTATTAAAGTTCTCCAAGGCTGGAGAGAATACACTTTCAGAAGTGAAGCTGGGTGATCCAGAAAACATTAAATTGATTTTTAAAAATCATTTGCTATTTGCTATTTCCATTCCAGGTTTGCTGGATCACCCAGCTTCACTTCTGAAAGTGTATTCTCTCCAGCCTTGGAGAGCTTTCATAAATCAGGGCCAAAGTATCAAGTTTCATGCACTGCATACACCAGAATCTGTTTTTCCTTTTTCTTTGCTTGTAAAATGTTGATAGAGCACTATAGAATTCTTGTGCAAATTTTTGTTTTCCTATATTTAAGTAAAATTTAACCCCCACCATTCTTCCCCTCTAACCCACTCAACCATTTTTTTTATTTTATTATTACTCTGTGGTGTATTTTATACTCACCAAAGTCCAATGACTTAAGGTGCGTACACACTTCCAATTTTTATCGTTCAAAACGAACGACGAACGATCGATTGGGCAAAAAATCGTTCGTAAAAAAGTAACCAACGACGCCGACGAACGAGGAAAGTCATTGGAAACGAACGACTGGACTGGCGGATCGGATTGGACGATGATCGTTGAACATCGTTCGTGTGTACGGTCGTTGGTTGATCGTCCATGGGGTGAGCATGCGTAATGAACGAACGTTCGTTCACTTTCCTGTCATGCACATAGTTCCTCTATCGCTCAAACGATCGTATCTATTGTGTGTACAATATCTACGAACGATCGTGTCGTTATCTCTATGTGCAGGATCGGTGCTATACGATCGTTCGTAGATATTGTGCAGGATCGTTCGTCGTTCGTTTTCCAACGATAATAATTGGAAGTGTGTACGTAGCTTTAGTCTCTTGCCAGTGCCATTTTTGGGTACAGAAATCCCTTACCCAGAAGAGCCACTTATTTCACAATTAGTGGGTGATGAGTAAATATGGGGAAGTTCTTAGTAACAGCTAAGAAGGGTGATGTGAGCACTCAATGTGTGCCATAAAAATGTAAAGTAGAGCTGCGGAAATAAGAAATCAGCCTCAAAGAATCCCACTTTGGGGCTGATTTATTAAAGCTCTCCACGAATGGTGAAGATAGACGATTACTGGAGAACCTGGGTGATCCAGCAAGCCTGGAATCATGAGGTCTTTTCTTTATTTACACGCTTCCTATTACATACCGGTAATCCCAAACTGTTTTGACTCACTGTTTTTTTCCCAGGTATTACCTTACCTAGTACAAGCAAAGTACAATCTAGCTTTAGATTAGTCGATAAATACCTTGTGTTTTGACATATTACACCAAGTGCTAGGGACGCTGCTAATAAAAATAACTTGACAAGCACTGTACTGTTACATTGGGAACCTTCAGTAAACATTGCTAGTGGCAAGAAAGACTTTATATAAACTGCAACAAAGTAATAATTAAGCAAATTGTCAAACAGAGCGACAGCCTGATAAATTACAGCTGTTGTATGTTTTTCTAGTCCCTGTCACATATGAATATTAATCACTTACAAGTAGGAAACATTCTAGTTACAAATATATTATAAAATTAATTTACTAAAATGAAGAGTAATGGGGTCAAAGAAAAAACAGTGTATAAAATAAAAAGTAAAGTGATGAGGATTACAAAAAATAAACTTTATAGTTGGTTTGGGTACATTTTTTCTCAGGATTAAATGAAATTAAGAACAAATTTATTATATACCTTTTCAAGTGACAAGTGAAAAGTGTATAGGTCAGTGGTCGCCAACCGGTGGTCTGCGGCTCTGGCTGGTCCCCCCCAGAGCGGAGTCAGGGGAGGGACTCTGCTGGTGGGGCGCATCGGCCAGAGCCAAGGACCATGTCTCCTTTACAAATCCCAATCTCAGCGAAGTGGGCGGGCTGTATCCCTGAACACAACCCGCCCACTCTACCATTGCAGGCTCAGATCTGCGATGGGAGAATGGGCAGGGTTATGTCATGATGACATCACTAAAGGGGAGGTTTCTCCCCCTTTGATTGACACCTGGCTCTCCGCGCATGTTCGGTAAGGAGAGGTAATTTTAGTGGTCCAGGGGCCTGAAAAGGTTGGTGACCACTGGTGTAGGGTATTTTCATTATCGCACAAAATGCCATTAGAGTTGATACTTATGTTACATGACACTGCATGAGACATGAGTTTGTTACACACTTTATATGGGGAAACAGTGTCACTTCATAACTAACTCAAAAGTACAAAACATTTAAATATAAAGTGTAAAAAAATGATTTTCATTTTTTCCCTTTTTAAATACATTTTCACATTTACATTTTAAATACTATTTTTTTTAAAACAATATTTCTTTATTAACCACCTGGGCGGTTAGCCCGCACCTGGTTAGGGGTAAGAAAACTTGCTACTATCATTTACCCCGAACCAGGTGCTGGGGAGATAAAAATATAAACAAGCGTTACAGTGCAATCCGATTGTCATACAACTTTTATGACAATCAGATTACAACTGAAAAAAATACTTACCTTGTCTCCGCAGCTCCTCCGGAGGAGTCTTCTGTCTTCATCCGGCGTGTGCAGTGACGATCTCCGAGGTTTCCCGGTGACGTCACTGCATGCGTCGGTGCGGGAGGGAGGCGGGGGGGGGGAAATTCAAAATTTTGTATTGAGTTCCTTTGCATTGAACTCAATACAAAAAAGCTGTATTGAGTCCAATACAAAGAAATCCTTATATAATATATATATAATTGTATTATATATATATTATATAGGCTACAGTACATTACATTATACACTATTTTTTTTTTTAAACTTTTTTTTAGTTTTTTTTGAAGATTTTTTTTTTAAAGATTTTTTTTTTTAAGGTTTTTTTTATGTTTTATAAAAAAAAAATTATTAAATTTATAAAATTTTGGACATATTTTGGTGAGTTATGCGGTAATTCGGTGAATTATAAGTAATTATTGAGTAATTCGGTGAATTAGAGCCTACAATCTAAAATACATTTCCATGCAAAAAATGTAACACTTTTGCATGGAAGTTTGGAAAGAATTAGAATACCCGGCGTTCGCGTACGCGTCCCCTGGGGAATCCTGATGATGTCCGTGCATGCGCCCGTCGATGGGGGTCGTAGCGGGAAATTCAAATATTTTGTATTGGATTCATATATTTATGTGGTTTTGTCTATAGGTATGTGACGTTGGACGGTTGGACACTAGGGAGGTGTTTTAGAAAAATATATTACTATACAGTATACCGAATTATCGCATTTTCAGTATTTTTCTCCGTCGGTCCGGTCGTTCGTTTCCAGCGACTTTCCTCGTTCGTCGGCGTCGTTGGTTACTTTTTTACAAACGATTTTTTGCCCAATCGATCGTTCGTCGTTCGATTGGAACGATAAAAATTGGAAGTGTGTACGCACCTTTACAGTACCACAATATATGTAGTAATGTACCAAGTTCTCCACATTCCCTCCAGCATAGATTAACCCCCGCACTTGAAAAATGCTATAACCTCACTGGAGTCAAATACCAATACCATTGTATTTGAATTCGGAGCATATAACAAATATTTTACTCCAGATCTGCAGTGTTGCTTGCATGGACGGATACTCATTACACGGTGTCTAATACCCTAGTTTTTTTTTGTTTTTTTTTAATAATTTTTCTTTATTGAAGGATATATAGTACAAAGTTACAATAGCAAATAAAAACATGAATAAAAGACAATGGTGCATATCCATTTTTCAATGAAAAAGAGAAAAAAACACCATAAGGGTGACAATCAAACAGAAAAGAGGAGATACAAAAAAAGTGTATAGGAATAAAAGATACAACAGATATCAAAAGAAGGAATCTACAAATACAAACATAGAAACAAACACAAACATATACCAGCCATTATTAAACCTATATATGATCATATGCGACATCTGAGTAAGATAAACTAAATACAGCAATACATCTTGCCATATTTGTCCATAGAACTAAAAAAGGTAATCTTTAAAATTAAAGAGAAATATTGATGACACATTTCTTGTGCTTAAACCATACTGCCCAATTCATAAGAAATTGCTTGAATCGGTTTTGAGACAAAGCAAAAATTCGTTCATAAGAACAATGATCATTAATATCTTTAACAACTTCGGACACCATCGGTACCTGTAGACTTTTCTACTTACGTAATATAGACAATTTGGCACTTAAAAGCACGTGGATAACTACGGATCTGGCTAGTATAGGAATTTCGTCCAACCCCAAATGCAAAATCGCCAACTCAGCCCCAAATTGGATATGGGTGTTTGAAATCTCCGAGATCAATGTAAAACTTTGATTCCAGAAAGATCTGACCGAAATACAGCCCCATAAAATATGGTGCAAGGAACCAAGGCCACCACATTCTCTCCAGCATAAATTTGAACCGGATCCTGAGAAATGTGCCATCTTAACCGGTGTTAGATACCAATGATTTATCACTTTTTGGTACATATTCCAGTGATCCGCACATTTAGTAACTTGATACGTTTCATTCAATGTAGCTAGCCACAAACTATCAGGGATCGTAATATTAAAAACTATTTCCCACTTTCGCATCGCTGAAGATTTCCGAAATCCCAAATTAGAACTAACCAATCGGTAGAATTTAGAAATTCCTTTGGTCCCCGAAGCCAAATTATTAAAGTAAAGAAATATAGATTTCTCCATAGGGAGTCTGTCCGATAGATCTAGAGTCAATAAGCAGTGCCGAATTCGCATATAAGTAAAAAATTCTGTAAGTGGCAAATTATAGATCTTTTGCAGAGATTGAAAAGTTTTAAATTTTTTGAAAAAATAGAGGTCTTTAAGTTTAGTAATTCAATAATTTTGCCAGGAAGTTTAAATTTAAATGGGGAATAAACACCTCCAAAATCCTCAAATCTGGGGTAAGTAGCATAGTTGACTGCACACTTGAATCATAAATCGGATATTTACCCCAGATTTGAAGAGTAGCTTGAATTGTTGGGTATGCATTAGAAGGCACACAAAATCCCATTTTTATGGCCAATAATAACCATCGAAAACAAGGATAATTGAGAAATGACCATTCCATCTCCACCCATATTTTACTAGTGTCTTTAGTCCACCAATGTTTAATTTGAGCCATAAGGGAAGCAATGTAGTAACATCGAATACTGGAAAGACCCAACCCTCCAAATCTCCTCTCCTTAATCATAATTGAATAATTACAGCGTGCTTTCTTATTAAGCCAAACATACTCAGAGAGATATTTTTGTGCTTGTGCAAAGAAAGAGGCTGGCACTGGAATACATACTGTCCTAAATATATACAAAACTTTTGGTAATAGGAACATCTTAAATGCCGCAAGTCTACCAGCTATAGAAAATTCCTGTTTTCGTAGAGATAACAACTCCGCCTGCATAGATGTCAAGAGCTTTTTGTAATTACATTCATACAGGGATAGAGTACGAGCTGGTAGAGTTATACCCAAAAATTAGATAGATGATGTCTCCCACAAGAAAGGGAACTCAATACTCCATTGTTCCACAGTGCTTGAGGATATATTAAGCGGCAAGATATGTGATTTGGACATATTAAGCTTATAGTAAGAAGCTTTACTATATTGGTCAATAACATCTAATACTATCCTCAGGGATATCAAAGGTTGGGTCAATATTAACATAATATCATCTGCAAATAAGCTTATTTTATGTTCTCTACCTGCTATTAATATACCATGGATCCTTGCCTCTATCCTTACTTTCTCTGCAAAAGGTTCGGCTAGTAAAATAAAGATAATAGGTGAGAGCGGACAACCTTGTCGCGTACCATTGGTAATATCAAAACTGGAGGAGAGGGCACCAGATGTAAAAACTCTAGCACTAGGAGTGGAATATAAAGACAAAATAGCCGATCTAATCCAGCCTAATATGCCAAATTTATCCAACACCGAAGACAAATATCCCCAATGTACTCTGTCAAATGCCTTCTCTGCGTCTAAAGAAAACAGCAGAGAAGGACACTTGTGCAATTCAGCAAATCGCAATATATTGATCAGTCTTCTAGTACCATCAGGAGCTTGTCTGTTCTTTACAAATCCTACTTGATCAGAATGAACCAGATCTGGGACAATCGAAGTTAACCAAGGTGCCAAAATCTTTGCATAAATCTTAACATCAGAATTAGGAAGCAAAATTGGTCTATATTGGTTGGGGCTCATACAATCTTTCCCTTCTTTGGGGATAGTAACAATCACTGCTTGGAGCATTTCCTTAGGAAACATTCCACATTCAGCTGCCTTATGGAATACTCGAACCAAATATGGTGAGAGTTGCGCCTTAAAAATATATAATATATAATATTCATTAGGGAATCCATCTATTCCCAGGGTTTTATTATTTGGTAGAGAACTAATAATCTTTCCTATTTCAGCTATTGTAAAGGGAGCAGAAAGATATTGTAATTGTGCTGCTGTGACTGTAGGTAAAGAGATAGACTCTAAAAACTGAGATATAGATGCGGCAGTCAGTTGAAACGTGGCACTGTTGTCCTTTAAGTTAAAAAGACTTTTATAATATTTACAGAAAGCTTCCGCTATCCCCTGAGGGCTGTAAGAATACTTATTGGTAACAGGATCTAGGATGGAAAAAATATTGGATTTGGTTCTTCTAATTCTAATTCTCCTAGCCAAATATGCTCCCGGTTTATTGCCTAAAGAATATTGAGTGGCCTTCAATTTCCTAATATAGGTATCATATTTAAAAAGTAAGAGGGATCTAAGTTGTATTCTACATTTAGAGAGTGTAGCTGTTAGTTGCGGAGTTTGTTAAGAGTCTCCAAGTCTCTAATAGACTGTAGCAGCTGATTAATCTGTTTCATTCTACCCTTATTTTCATGTGCACTAGCTTTAAGAAACATACCTCTCATATAGGCCTTATGTGCATTCCAAATATCAAAGATATTAACATCAGCAGTATCATTTAAAGAAAAATATAAGTCCTGCGCGCTTTTACAAAATCATCTCGATATGTCGGTGGGTTAAGAGAAAAGTCTTTAAGTGCCACAGTCTATCAGGTCTAGATGATCGAACTTCCCATACAATCGTCACTGGTGCATGATCTGACCATGTTATAGATTCAATGGAAGATTGAGAAATATTGATGAGGGAACGTAAGTCTGTCAAAAAAAAATCAATACGAGAGTACGAAGGATGTACTTGCGAATAGTATGTATATTCACGCTCCTCTCCATGTTGACACCTCCAAATATCGAACAGTTCGTATTCTATGAGAAGATTTCGCAAATCTTGGGATCTCCGTTTAGATTTAGCTTTAGAGTCCAAAAGAGAATAGGGAGTCGTGTTGAAGTCCCCTCCTACAAGCAACACTCCTTGTATAACTTTATTTACTAATTTAAAGAGCTTCCTCAAAAAAGAGTGTTGGTTGTAATTAGGAGCGTACACATTCACCAAGGTAAAAATTTCTGCATTAATTTTGCAAATCAAAATTAGATACCTGCCATCCTCTCCAACAATATGATTGAGATATTGATATGGAACAGAATCTCTAATTGCCAACATCACTCCACATTTCTTCTTGGGTAAGCTCGCCATGAAAGTATGGGGAAAATATTTCAGCTTCCAATTGGGCAATTGAAGATTATGTAGGTGAGTTTCCTGGAGGAAGATAACATCTGCTTTCAGGCTTTGCATTTCCTTAAATAGTAGGTTTCTTTTGAATGAGGTATTAAGACCGCGAACATTTAAAGAGACAAAACGTGTCATCCTCGCATTTTTGAAATTGGAACCAACATAGCTGTGGAAACTTTTCCGACATGTAATTTAAAATTGAAGTCATCCGAATATAATCCAACAAAAAAAGCACCAATTGGCTGGTTTAACAAAAACAGAGACAGAAAAAAAAATAGAGAAAATTTAAGAAAAGGGGTAATGTTCTCCTGGGTAATATCCAGGTATATCGGGCAACAGAAAGTCATACTGACTAGATAGAGACACAATCCTGTGCCAGTAAGGGCTATAAAGTAAAAGAGTGACCTCTCCGTTTCAAATTAGGACCATTCATGAGACACTTTTTTTTGGGGATGACTGAGACTGCTTTTCAGAAATAGGTTTGTCCAGATTCCATCTTTGAAGAAGCTGTTGACCTGTTTCAACTGAGAACACTGAATGGGTTGCACCTTCATATGTTATAAGTAGTTTAGTCGGATACCCCCATCGGTATACAATCTGGTTGTCTAGCAATATTTTAGTAATAGGTAATAGTTTCCTCTGATTTTGAATCGTCTGTGCAGACAAATCAGTAAACAATTGAATATTGCGAAACTGCTCCGGTACAGAAGATGTTTTTCTGGCTGCTATCATAACTTTTTCTTTAATGTGGAAAAAGTGCATTTGTATTAGCACATCTCTTGGGGTCTCAGCAGGAAGAAACGCAGGTTTAGGAATTCTATGTGCCCGATCAATAGTAAGTTCTAAATCTGTTGCTGAGGGAACTGGAGCATGACACATTTGTTTGGCAAAGGTTCCTAAATCACCCAGGGTCACAGATTCAGGTATCCCCCTGAGCTTAATATTGTTGCTTCGAGAACGATCCTCCAAATCAGCTACCTTAGATCTAAGCCAATTCAATTCAGATGTATGATCTTGATGAGCATCTATTAAATCATTGTGTGCCTCAGAGAATTCCCCCATTTTAGTTTCCATGTGTTGGATTCTTTTCCCAAAATTAGAGATTAGAGATTTACCCAGCATCAAGTTCAAATCTTGTTGTATGGAGTGTCTCAAAGACAGAAGCATATCTTTCAGAGTCGCTGGGGACAGAACTGCATCTCCCACCTGAAAGCGCTCCAGGTCTATGTCCACTGTCGGGCCTGTACCTAAGGCCGTATCCTCTGTTATGCTTACCGCAGGATCAGGTGTATGCGGTGTCTCCGAATGTGAAAACAGAGATGGTGGTCCCGGTGAGGCAGTATGGTGGGAAGAGTCATCCAGGATCTAGGATGGAAAAAATATTGGATTTGGTTCTTCTAATTCTAATTCTCCTAGCCAAATATGCTCCCGGTTTATTGCCTAAATAATATTGAGTGGCCTTCAATTTCCTAATATAGGTATCATATTTAAAAAGTAAGAGGGATCTAAGTTGTATTCTACATTTAGAGAGTGCAGCTGATAGTTGCGGAGACGGAGACTGTTTGTTAAGTGTCTCCAGGTCTCTAATAGTCTGTAGCAGCTGATTAATCTGTTTCATTCTACCTTTATTTTCATGTGCATTAGCTTTAATAAACATACCTCTCATATAGGCCTTATGTGCATTCCAAATATCAAAGATATTAACATCAGCAGTATCATTTAAAGAAAAATATAAGTCCTGCGCGCTTTTACAAAATCATCTCGATATGTCGGTGGGTTAAGAGAAAAGTCTTTAAGTGCCACAGTCTATCAGGTCTAGATGATCGAACTTCCCATACAATCGTCACTGGTGCATGATCTGACCATGTTATAGATTCAATGGAAGATTGAGAAATATTGATGAGGGAACGTAAGTCTGTCAAAAAAAAATCAATACGAGAGTACGAAGGATGTACTTGCGAATAGTATGTATATTCACGCTCCTCTCCATGTTGACACCTCCAAATATCGAACAGTTCGTATTCTATGAGAAGATTTCGCAAATCTTGGGATCTCCGTTTAGATTTAGCTTTAGAGTCCAAAAGAGAATAGGGAGTCGTGTTGAAGTCCCCTCCTACAAGCAACACTCCTTGTATAACTTTATTTACTAATTTAAAGAGCTTCCTCAAAAAAGAGTGTTGGTTGTAATTAGGAGCGTACACATTCACCAAGGTAAAAATTTCTGCATTAATTTTGCAAATCAAAATTAGATACCTGCCATCCTCTCCAACAATATGATTGAGATATTGATATGGAACAGAATCTCTAATTGCCAACATCACTCCACATTTCTTCTTGGGTAAGCTCGCCATGAAAGTATGGGGAAAATATTTCAGCTTCCAATTGGGCAATTGAAGATTATGTAGGTGAGTTTCCTGGAGGAAGATAACATCTGCTTTCAGGCTTTGCATTTCCTTAAATAGTAGGTTTCTTTTGAATGAGGTATTAAGACCGCGAACATTTAAAGAGACAAAACGTGTCATCCTCGCATTTTTGAAATTGGAACCAACATAGCTGTGGAAACTTTTCCGACATGTAATTTAAAATTGAAGTCATCCGAATATAATCCAACAAAAAAAGCACCAATTGGCTGGTTTAACAAAAACAGAGACAGAAAAAAAAATAGAGAAAATTTAAGAAAAGGGGTAATGTTCTCCTGGGTAATATCCAGGTATATCGGGCAACAGAAAGTCATACTGACTAGATAGAGACACAATCCTGTGCCAGTAAGGGCTATAAAGTAAAAGAGTGACCTCTCCGTTTCAAATTAGGACCATTCATGAGACACTTTTTTTTGGGGATGACTGAGACTGCTTTTCAGAAATAGGTTTGTCCAGATTCCATCTTTGAAGAAGCTGTTGACCTGTTTCAACTGAGAACACTGAATGGGTTGCACCTTCATATGTTATAAGTAGTTTAGTCGGATACCCCCATCGGTATACAATCTGGTTGTCTAGCAATATTTTAGTAATAGGTAATAGTTTCCTCTGATTTTGAATCGTCTGTGCAGACAAATCAGTAAACAATTGAATATTGCGAAACTGCTCCGGTACAGAAGATGTTTTTCTGGCTGCTATCATAACTTTTTCTTTAATGTGGAAAAAGTGCATTTGTATTAGCACATCTCTTGGGGTCTCAGCAGGAAGAAACGCAGGTTTAGGAATTCTATGTGCCCGATCAATAGTAAGTTCTAAATCTGTTGCTGAGGGAACTGGAGCATGACACATTTGTTTGGCAAAGGTTCCTAAATCACCCAGGGTCACAGATTCAGGTATCCCCCTGAGCTTAATATTGTTGCTTCGAGAACGATCCTCCAAATCAGCTACCTTAGATCTAAGCCAATTCAATTCAGATGTATGATCTTGATGAGCATCTATTAAATCATTGTGTGCCTCAGAAAATTCCCCCATTTTAGTTTCCATGTGTTGGATTCTTTTCCCAAAATTAGAGATAGACATATTAAATTTACCCAGCATCGAGTTTAAATCTTGTTGTATGGAATGTCTCAAAGACAGAAGCATATCTTTCAGAGTCGCTGGGGACAGAACTGCATCTCCCACCTGAAAGCGTTCCAGGTCTATGTCCACTGTCGGGCCTGTACCTAAGGCCTTATTCCCCTTTATGCTTACCGCAGGATCAGGTGTATGCGGTGTCTCCGAATGTGAAAACAGAGATGGTGGTCCCGGTGAGGCAGTATGGTGGGAAGAGTCATCCGCACTGTCAATCGATCTTGCTTTAGAGATGGGTAATGATGGAGAAGAATCCCCCACTGATTGTGCAGGAGAAGAAACTGGAAGAGGAGGGCTGGCGCCATCTTGTTGTTGACGAGATTGTTGCGGCCTGAAAAAGCAAGACAGTTTCTGAGGTTCCGTCTTACCCTTCTTCCGTCTAGTCATGTCAGCCAGGATCCGTAAGATGTCAGACCACCTGTAAGGAACTCGGAGGGTCAAAGTTGCTACGAAAAAAGTCGCTAACGCCCAGACTCACACAGAGCTTTCTCAAACAGCGGCCATCTTAAATGCCAGCCGGACACGCCCCCTAATACCCTAGTTTTAAAGCAAGCAGAAACCACTAAAAGTTTGGGCAGTTATTAAACGAACGCTCCATTTCCACCCAAATCCTATTAGTGTCATTGTTCCACCAATGCAAAACTTGTGCCATAAGAGAGGCAGCATAGTAATGTGAAATATTAGGAAGACCTATTCCTCTCAACTTCCTGAATTTAGTTGATATAAAATAGCAACATCTCGGTTTACTATTGTTCCACACATACATAGTAATACATCTTTGGGCCTCCACAAAATTGATTATCAACAGGGATAATTACTGATCTAAATAAATATAAAAATTTAGGCAGTAAAAACATCTTGAGCGCCGCTATCCTACCAGCTATAGAAAATCCCTGATTCTTCAAATAGAAAATCTGGTTGAAAATGTCCACAACTGCTCGCATAGAGGAAGAGGGGTCCGTAAAAACCAGCATAATGTCATCAGCAAAGAGACTTATCTTATGCTCCTCACCTGATATAAACAAACCACGAACTGCCACATCTGAGCGTATCCTCTCTGCAAGGGGTTCCACCATCAACGTAAAAATAATAGGTGATACTGAGCATCCTTGGAGAGTCCCATTAGTAATATCAAAACAGGAAGATAAGGCTCTTGAAGGTAATACTCTCACACTTGGGGTAGAATATAAAGATAAAATAGCCGATTTTATCCACCTGGTCACTCCGAACTTATCTAGTACCGTGAGAGGTATCCCCAGTGTACCCTATCAAAGGCCTTCTCTGCGTCTAAGGAGAACAAAAGAGAAGGTCACTTGTGGAGCTCAGCATATCGGATAATATTTATCAGTCATCTAGTGCCATCTGGGGCCTTTCTGTCTTTCACAAAACCCACTTGATCTGAGTTGACAATATCTGGAATTAACGAAGCTAATCTCAGTGCTTTAGCCTTCGCATAAATCTTTATATCTCAAGTTAGGTTAAGAAACAAAATTGGACGGTACTGATTGGGGAGATTGGGGTCCTTCCCTTCTTTAGGGAGAGTAACAATTATAGCCTGAAGCATTTCTTTTGGGAAGTTCCCCAATGCCGAAGCTTTATTAAATACATTGACCAGATGGGGAGATAGCATAGGAGTACATTTTTTAAAATATCCGTTAGGGAAACCATCATTTCCCAGAGATTTATGATTTGGAAGCAACCTTATTACTTTATCAATTTCAGAAATTGAGAAAGGTTCGGACAGAAATTGTAATTGTCGTTCTTTTACTTTCTGTAAAGAAATGGAATCTACAAAGTTAGATTTAAAAAATATCATCCGGTTGGAAAGCTATCATCACACAAATTATACAAACCTTTATAATATTTACAAAAGGTTTCTGCTATACCATGTGGACTGTACATACTTTGTTTGTTGACAAGGTCTATTATAGAAAAAATATAAGATTTGGACCTTTGTATTTTAATTTTCCTAGCCAAGAGCGCCCCAGACTTATTCCCTAGTGAGTACTGATTAGCTTCCAATTTTTCAATATAGGAATCATATTTATACAATAACATTGATCTAAGTTGTAATCTATCTTTCATCGAGGCTGCCGATACTTGTGGTGACGGGGATTTTGTATTAACCTCTTCCTGTTTACTAATAGACTCCAGTAACTTAGTCTTAGTCCTACTTTTCTTCTCAATAACACAGGTTTTAATAAATATACCCTTCATATACGCCTTATGGGCGTTCTACAGAATAAAAGGATCCACAATTCCTGAGAATTAATAAACATCTCTTGATATTTCGGGTGACCCAAAATATACATATTTAACCTCTAAAGCCTTTCCAGTCTAAAGGGTTGTTCTCCCCACGTTACCGTCACTGGCGCATGGTCCAACCATGTGATGTTTCTGATATCAGATTGCTCGTATTTTCAAAAGAGACCAAAAATCCATCAAAAGAAAGTCAATACCGGAATGTGAAAGATGAATAGGGGAAAAATAGGAAAAATCTCTCTCAGATCCCTGTTGACACCGCCAGATATCATGAAGTTCAACTTCAACTAAAAGTCTATGAAGATCTTTAGATATTCTTTTAGCTTTAGAGTTAGAGTCCAAGGTAGAATGTGAAATCATGTTTAAATCACCTCCTATTAACTGCGCACCTTGTTTAACCTTACTAACCTTTATAAATAGGATCCTGAGAAACGACTGCTGGTTGTTATGGGGTGCATAAACATTTACCAATAAGAATAGCTCCGTTTTCAATTTACAAATCATAATAATGTATCTGCCATCTGTACCGCTATGTGATTTATATAAGGAAAGTTAAGGGAGTCCTTGTCCGTTATCATTACTCCATATTTCTTCTTGGAAATGCTTGCAAAGTATATATGAGCAAATGATTTAGGATTCCATTTGGACATCAGTAAACTATGAATATGTGTTTCCTGAACGAAAATCACTTCTCCGTTTAGACGTTGAAACTCCTTACAAAATAAAGCTTTCCTAAATGGCTCTTTAGCTCTCCCACATTTAAGGAAACAAATGGGTCAATCCCATATAAAAACTATAGCCATAAGATTTGGTACTTTTAAGATCTCTCGTGGAGGTTCTTTCAGAATGATGTAAAGGCTGCAAATACTGCTTCCATCCTTGCACTGTCTAGTCAAAAAACGTATTGTTAATAGCTGCTGTCGCAAAAGGAAAAAGAAAAAAAACGTAGACTGGTAAAACTTACATAAAATAGAAAACAAGGTTTAAGTTTAAGGAATGTAGGCTTGGGTATCCTGTGAGTTCTGTCGATTGTAAGCTCCAACTCAGTTGCAGCAGGGACCAATAATTGACACAGATTCCTTACATAAGTTACTAGGTCTTCATGGACAATTGTTCCTGGGACTCCCCTCACTTTAATATTATTCCTTCAGGAGCGGTCCTCCAGATCGGCCACTTTGGATCTATGCCAGTTAATATCCTTAGCCTGCTCTTGATGCGCATCCACCAAATCAGTATGGGCCTCAGAGAATTCTCCCATCTTAGTTTCCATGTGGTGAATTTGTTTCCCAAATCCAGCTAGTGTATTGCTAAATTTGCCTAACATGGAATTCTTATCCATAGCCTGAGAGTTTTCCAACTCTAATCCCGATCCTACTGATAGTAATGCATCCCCGGCCGCGCCTACTGCGGGGTCCAAGTCAATACAAACCTCAGGCTGCTAAGAAAGTGGTGATGCTAAGCGTGACACTGTATGCCATGAAGCCTCATCGAAGCTACCCTCTGGTCCCCCGGAATGCGAAGGACTCAGCCGTGGAGAAGAGTCACAGGGAACTTGTGCTGGTGATGAATTCAGGGGTGGCGGTACAGCGCCATCTTGGGAGCTACGAGAATGTTGAGGTCTGAAAGAGTAGGACAGCCTCTGAGGCTCTAATTTTCCTTTCTTCCATTTAGTCATGGTCCCAGAGGTTACCAGTGTTCCGGTGTACCGCGGGAATTAACAAAGGATCGTAGTCGCTGTAAATGCTGTCGATTTAGCCCAGTCTGACACAGAGCTCTTTCAACACGTGGCCATCTTGCAAGCCGGCCAAACACGTGCTCCCCCCCCCCCCCTAAATTTTCCTACTTTTAAGTACAGTGGATTTATTAATTTGCATTAATTTGATTGTTATTTCTGTTGTTTACTGTTTTATTAAATCTTAGTAGTGATCGACATTTTGGTTTATACTTGAGTCAAAGCATTTTCCTATATTTTCATGTAAAAAAAGTAGATATACAGCACTTTTATGTAACGTAAAAAAAGAAGGTGAAGCCCCTTCTGTCCTGATTCCTGCAACAATCAAGACAGAATGGGAGTGTAGAGCCTCCTGGGATACCTACCGTATTTTTCGGCGTATAAGACGCACTTTTTCTTCCCCAAAACTGGGGGGGAAAAGTGGGTGCGTCCTATACGGCGAATGCAAGTTTTAAAAATAAATAAAACCGGTAACATACTTACCCAATACCGCGATCCCGCAATCCTGCGTGCTTCTGCGATCTTCTCTCCTCTCCTCCTGGCTGCAGCGCGTGTCCCCGCCTTCCTGCAGACCCAGCGAGGAGAAGCCTGCACACGCGATCCCGGAAGCAGGCTGAGAGACAAGCGTGCCCCCGCGATCCCGGAAGCAAGCCGGCGGAGAGAAACGGACCGGTAAGTGGGAAGGGATGATCAGCAGGGGATAAATTGGCACGAGTGGGGAATTTATCCCCTTCTGATCGCCCTGTGCCAATTTAACCGCTTCTGATCACTCTGTGCCAATTTATCAGAAGAGGTTGAATTGGCACAGGGTGATCAGAAGGGGATAAATTGGCACAGAGTGATCAGAAGGGGATGAATTGGCACAGGGCGATCAGCAGGGGATAAATTGGCACGAGTGGGGAATTTATCCCCTTCTGATCGCCCTGTGCCTATTCAACCCCTTCTGATCACTCTGTGCCAATTTATCAGAAGAGGTTGAATTGGCACAGGGTGATCAGAAGGGGATAAATTGGCACAGAGTGATCAGAAGGGGATAAATTGGCACAGGGTGATCAGAAGGGGAATAATCTTTTAGAATCTTTTTTTTCTAGATTTTCCTCCTTTAAAATTGGGTGCGTCTTATATGCCGGAGCGTCTTATACGCCGAAAAATACGGTACGTCATGCATTCAAGGAGCTCCTGGCTGCTCCTTCTGCAACCTAGGGCATGCACAGAATGGACATTTTAATACATTGAGGGGAAAAGAATACTGATTTCACACAGCAGGCCTTCATAGCAGGCTACACCACCCGATTTCACTCCTGAGCATTGCAAGTTCTGGTGACATAGCCAGAAGGCAGAGTAAGAAGGACGAAGACAGATAGCAGGACTTCGCCGGACCTAATTGAGGACATCTCCAGCCAGATCCAAGGATCTGTAAAAAAAAAAGATAAGTAGGTAAGTGAAGGTTTTGGTTTAGTTTTGCTTTAATTTTTGTTTAGACCAGTTTATTTTCGAGTATATAAGTATATATTTCATAGTTTCCTCAAGCTGTATAAGGTGCAATAATAAAAAAAATGTAGCATTGGCTAAATAATGATATTAACATTTGAAACAATAAACTTACTGTCTACAGTTCAATTTTAGGTTAACATAAAAGTAGATCACGCATTTTTTTCAAAAAAGATTCAGACACTAACAAAAGGTGATGGATTATTTGATTATTGCAGGTAAAATGTAGTTTGTTTTTCAGGCACTAAGAGCAAAGCCAAATCCCCTGGAATTATGATTAAAAATTACCTAATCTTATATATAGGTTCTCAAAATTAAAAATGACTAGGTTTAGCTTATTCTGGTCATTTGTACTTCACACAAATCTTGTTGGGTGCGAACATACTGTAACGCTTGCCATAAATTTCCATATGAATTAATCTGAGCATTTCATCAGTCATCATTACAGTTAAAAAGCTTAGGCTTTCAATTTTTTAGTGCTTAGTGATTTAAACAGGTATTTTATGACTTTCTAATAGTAAGTCTCAGTCTCAAAACAGATTTTGCAGGTTGTAGGTTTTCAGCATAACTATTTTAATTAGACAACTATTAAATTCCTCAATAGAAAAATTAATTATTGTACCCGTTATACTTCCCAGACTAGAAGTTTCACCTTCACTCCTAGTTAGGGATGAGTAGCACTATCCGGCATGCAAAAATTGGTATTTTGTTGATGTTACATTTTAATAGAAATTACTACAGAATTCGTTTTCAGACTGCAATTAGGTCTTTTGACACCCGCTTTTTCAGTAAATATTTTAAAACATCATATGGTTTTTCTGTGAAGTTAAAGTATAGGGTGCAAAACACAAGATAGTTACTAACTTTTCACAGTTTCCCATGTCCCCAGTTTGACATTTCCAAGCAATTTTGGTGAGAGCACTATGTTCAAGGACCTTGCAATTAAAAAAGTAATCAGGTGGGTTTAAACAATGTTTTTTTTCAACTAAATTTTAAAGCCTAACTAAACCTAAAACAAAATAAAACTAGTAATCAAGTTGTTAAGAAAGCAGGGAGCAGAACAGAATACCTGTGCTAAATGTTTCTTGCACAGTTCAGCACATATATATGTCAGACTTTTTGTCTAGCAAGGAAGCAGGACTGGTTGTCACAATAAGGAAGTGGTGAACAGTTGTCTGACCTCAATCCGTTAACTCGAAACAGGCATGAGAGGTCAGGGCTTTGTGAATAGGTGCATAGATACAGAAGGCAAAATTATACCATGGGTTTTAAATTTGTGAACTTCCAAAACTAAAACCTGAAATTTACACTAAAAATTGGTTTGAGAATCTGGCTAGTTTTTATTCTAGGTTTAGTTGGGCTTTTTCTTTAATTTGTATGCTTTCTTTATACATATATATATATATATTTTTTTTTGTTCCCAGGTGGGTCTCTCTGGCAGCAATTTCCATAGCAGCACAATTGAGGCTCAGCAATTGAAGCGGAACTGTCATAAAAATAAAAAAACACCCCCTTCCTCTTTTTAAAAAAAAAATAAAACATTTGAGGAAAAAAACAAGTACTTTTTTTTACATTATAAAAAAGGGTTACCTACTTTTTATATAAACTAAACATTCTAGTGATAGGTCTGCTTGAGCTTAAAAATTCAAAGGTTATAGACTAGGATTCAAAATTTTTTTTGAGTTCAAAATTTTTATTGTCAGATTGTATAAAATTTGGGCATTTTTGTTTGTATTTACCACTAGCCCGTGGATTCAGAAAGAAAGCTAGTAAGCTATTATGCTTAACATGAGATAAATTTATGGGGAATATTTAAAAATGATTCCCTTGTAAATTTGGTTTGTTCACTCACAGCTGTTCAACTGCTTCTACATTTCTCCTGTCAATGCATATTTAAACAATGGCATTAAAACAATGACTCCTTTTACCACATATTAGCAAATAATCAAAGTGCACAACAGTCACAATAGTTATTTCCACATATTTAGGGACGAATCTGGGTTGATTTCACAGGGCAATATTTTATAAATACACCCCTATGTGTATAATCATAACTACCAGTTACTCCTACTCAGGTCCACCTAGTAAAAAGTGATTATTAGGACTGGGAAAAGAGTCCCAGTCCCAATCCCCCTCTCTTTTTCCACACACACACACATTCTCTAATTTAGATTGATCTTTTCAGTGCACCCCCAATGTTCCATTGGCCTGTTGTCCACAGGGAAATTTGGGCAATCACTAGGGGGAGAGGAAAATATGGAGAGAAGGACATCATCTCCCATCTGTACGCTTGCGAACCATACAACATCGGAGTTTGGAGTCCTGACAAAAACAGAGAGCATGGCAGAGGGCATAGCAAAGCGGGTAGATGGGAAGTTTATTTTAACAAACTCTCTTATATTGGCAGTGTGCTAGCATGAATGACTTAATAAGAAATGAAGCCACCCCCCTGAAGCATATCAAGTGGGGTTTTGCATGGGACTGACACACTGAAGTACTGCATCAATTTTGTAGGCTGAATTTGGTAGTTTACAATTTTTCTGATTGTTATGTCTGTTAAGTTAACCTGTTATGTTTTTGGCTATTTCTAGAGGTGAAATGTGTCCTGCCCCCATTATTCTTCTTTGCCAATGCAGTTTATCTACATTTTTTCTCTTAGCCATATTAAAACTGACCTATAATACTAATTTTAGATTTCACTAATTAACAAGTTTTTAGGAAGTAATTAGGAAGCAATCAAGTATATCAAGTGTAAGCAATCAGCAGAAAATGTAACTTTTACATCTCTGATCTGTGGATTATGCTGATGCTGTCATCCAGGGTCTGGGTCTGGTGCTGCCTGGTTACAGCTTGGATCCTCACTAATAAGGTAGCTGCTTCAGGTCCAAAGAGAATGGATAAATAAGGTTAAAAAAAACTAATAGCAAATTATCCTACTAACAATTTATTATAATATTTTTAATGATTTTCATTATTTGTGTTTAACATTTACAAATGCCATGATTTACAGATATGAAAGGCATGGCATACAAGAGGAAATAAAATAAAATCTTTGTCTATGTATACCGGTATTTGTAAAATAAGGAGCGAGAGAATGAAAATACTTCAAAAAAGTGTCTTTTTTTTCATTCTGTAAGTAAAACTGAATTACCTTATATTTTTACATCAATACTGTTTTCTTGCATGTTTTCTCTTGCTACAATGTGCACAAGGGTTGTTCATAAAGAAAAGGTAAAATGGTGGTGATCTGCAGAAATCTACAATGTTATAAGCATCTATTCATGTCTTCTTTTACCCAGCTCCTAATTTTGGTGTTCATAGGCCATAACTGTCCTGAATGAAGTAATGAACTCTGTACAGAACAGTTGGTACTGTTTGGACTGACCTATGGGGCAAAGTGTGTTTTGATTATGTTATTTTTCAGTGCTTTTTCAAATTACACTGGATTTTTTCTTTGCAGTCAGTATAAGTCAGTTGCAAAAGCAAGTCAAAAGGTTCAAATCAATAAGGCAGTTTTAATGCATAAAACATATAAATAGAAATCACTTGCAAACAGAGATAAATGAAGTAGCCTTTTAGTTTGAGTGTTCGGTTCAATACACATGCAAAGAATTTTTCAAAACCTAAAATGTATGTTAAGTACAAATCGAACTTGTTTTCTCTTGGCATTTCAGAATGGTTCTGAAATGCAATTTAGAAGCACTTTTGCAACCATATATTTTTACATTAGTGCTTCCACATTTTGGCTAATGTGTTCAGGAAATTCTCCAGCATTACTATTTCTACCATTAAGGTAGAGACTAGTTCAGCAAATTGTATTGATCCAGTCATTTGAAAAATGTAAAATTTTCTCTTTACTACATACTTTGTATAGCATAGCGGCTACAAGTTAAATCAAACAAAGTTTTGGATGCAGATATGAATTTTGGTAATTATAATATTAAAAGGTATAAGGTAAGGTATTATAAGGTATAAGGCTGCTTTTCTGGGGACAGATGCTAATGGATAATGAGCAAAATGCTGTACCCCTTTAGTGTCATTTTACATCCATGATCATGTTTATTGTCACAATTGTAGCCTTTACCTAAGAAACAAATGTCTGGCTTCCTCTAACAGCCAACCAGCAGGGGTGGGGTGTAAAAGCACTTTACTCGTTATTGTGCTTTCCACAGCTTTTTAATCTAGAAATTGTACATGAACATGAATTATTTGATACCCTTGTAATATCAACCGGGTTGACTGGCCTTCACCAGTCAAACTCTGGGCTGTACATTTACGATCACAGACATTCAGACTCTTTGAATTAGATGCTAAGATCACTGCCTTCCTTACCCTTGGCCTTGCTACTTTTAGACACACTTTTACTGGACCCAGTCCAGGGGAAGTCTTTGGACATAGATTGGGGAACTGGTGACTGGGTTAAGTATTAGCAGATAAGTATTAGACCAGGGTCCTTACTAGTGTTGTTCGAATTTGGGTCGTCCTAATGTTCGACTCGAATATAGCCTTTCGACCCTCCCACAATGCCTAGGGACCTCCCCCATGATGCCAAGGGCCCTCCAATAACAGCAGGGATTCTCCCCTCCATGTTTGTTGTGGCAGGCAGCCGATTGGCTGTGTGTCACTGCATGCCACACAGGCAGCCATTGGCCTATATAAGGCCAGGGTGTGCCTGCATTTACCACTCCTGACAGAGATTTGCTAGCATCACAACCTTTATGTGCTGCTTGGCTTGATTTGTCAAAGTAAAAAAAAGTGCTTTACTTAGACTGTGTCACACTCACACTATTAGTCAGATAGATTGTTGAATTGTACTGTATTGGTGCAATCCTGAAATCTACTGTACTCAGATAGGTAGAGTGTTTCACTGTTAGCTAGCTAGCTAGCTAGATAGATAGATAGATAGATAGTCAGTGTGTTACATACACGCAGCCAGAGACAGGGTAAAAAAAATACAGATATTTAATTCTGATACCACTTGCAATCTATCAAAATAAATATAAAAATTTCTGTATTTCTGTGAAAAAATACAGCAGTTTAATTTTGATACCACTTGCAATCTATTAAAATGAACAGAAAAATGTCTGTATTTTTGTAAAAAAAAATACAGATATTTAATTCTGATACCACTTGCTATCCATCAAAATAAACAGAAAAATTTCTTAATTTCTGTAAAAAATACAGATATTTATTTCTGATACCACTTGCAGAAAATTTTATGTATTTCTCTACTAAAAATACAAATATTTAATTATGAATCACACAGCTCCATTACAAGTGATATAGGCCTCAAAGTAGATAGAAGCAGAGGGCCCTGAGGGAGGTGCTCGGTAAAAAAAATTAGCCAGTTACACAGCTCAATTGCAAGTTATAGACCTCAGAGACAGAGTACAGGTAGAGGGCCACGAGGGGGAGGAATGGAAGGAGATGCCGAAGGCTGTGAACATGCTCTTCACATCAAGGTGTCAGTATGCCGTGCAGCAGTTGACGACTAATCAGTACACTCTGCAGAGGTGGTGTTGAAGTCATTGCTGATCCAAGCCTTATTAATTTTAATAAAAGTGATTTGGTCGACATTTTCTGTGGAAAGCTGAATCTGCTTGTCGCTCTCTTCGCCCCCAGCTGCACTGAACGCTCTTTCAGATAACACACTTGTGGCTGGGCAGGCAAGGATCTGAATGACATGTTCTGCCAGCTCCGGCCACTGCTCAAGCTTGGATACCCAGTAGCCCAGTGGGTCCTGGCTTTGCAGGTTGCAGATGTCCCATGTAGAGCTCAGATATTCCTGCACCATGACTGAGTAGCAATGTTGAGTGTCATTGGCAATTGCTGCACGACTGGCGGCTTGATTCCGCTGAAAAAAAGCCTGCATAGTTTGGCTTAGACAACTACCGCTGCTGCCACCCATGCCACCTAACGCAGTTGTTTGGCTCCCATGGCTGGTGGAACTGCCATAGGGATCCCTGCTGCTGCTGCTGGCAGCCGGAAAGGACCCACACTCCTGTGGGTAGAACAGCAGCACAGGGTCAACAACCTCCTCCTCCTCAGCCTGGTTTTGCTATCCACGGAACATGCTGCCTTGTGTTGAGGTGGATGGATGCCATGTACTCTCAATATCCCCTTGTGCCCCTTCCTCCCCTTCTCCCATGCCTGCAATGTCCTCCTCATCCTCTTCCACCTTCTCCTTTTCCTGGATTTGTGGTGCACTATGCCTAGTAGGCACGCATGTCCGAGATGATGTTTGAAACTGTCATCTCTTGATGCAGCGTCCGCTCTGTGTTGGGTCCGAGATCCACCATCATCTGTTCCAGCAGGCATATGATGGAGATGGTGTCACTGACACAGGCCTGATCTCTGCTGATCATCCTTGTGGCCTCTACAAAAGGTGACAATAAAGTGCACAAGTCCTCAATTTGCAGCCACTCCGCAGGGCTGAAGAAAGGTAGTGTAGGTATACGTCTGAAATGAACAGACTCTGCCATGTAATCCACCACCGCTTTCTGTTGTTCAGCCAGCTGCTGCAGCATGTAAAAGGTGGAATTCCAACGTGTGGCCACATCCCAATTAACTGGCAGGTTGAGATTTCACTGTAAATCCACCAATCTGGCACTGGCTGTGTACGACCGGCGGAAATGCACTGACAACTTTCTGGCCTTCAGCAACAGCGGGTGGAGGACTGGGTAATTCCTAAGGAAGTGCTGTACTCTCAGGTTCATGACGTGAGCCAGGCAAGGTACATGTGTGAGTTTCCCACAACGCAAGCCTGCCAGCAGATTGGCCCCGTTGTCACACACGACCTTGCCTGGCTGAAGTCTGTTGGGAGTTAGCCATATGCCCTCCTGCTTCCGCAGGAGACTTAGAATGGCTGCGCTCATGTGGCTGAGGGAACCCAGGCTTCGCAACCTCAGGACTGCGTGGCAACGCCTGAATTGTGCACCGAAATAGCAACTGCAGATTGTTGCTGGCAGTGAACAGATGCTGCCGAATGGGAGGTGCTGGGTCTCCACGGCAAAGTGTCCCTGGAGGAAGAGGTTGAGGCACAAGAGTCAAAGGAGGAGGTGGAAGTGGAGGTTGAGGAGAAAATTGCATGGCGATGTGCTTTGGGCGGAGGTAGGTATGCAGGCCTTGTTGCAGCTGCATCTTCCCCTGCTGCCACCAAAGTTACCCAGTGAGCTGTATAGGAAATATATCTTCCCACTCCATGCTTGCTAAACCAACTGTCGGTTGTCAAGTGCACCTTGCCAGAAAATGAGTGCTGCAGGGCTATGGGCACATTGCTCTGCATGTCTTCATACAAAGCAGGAACACATTTTTTTGCAAAATACTGTCGCTTAGGCATAACGTACTGTGGGTTCCCGCAGAGGAATGCATAACAGAATGCATTGGAGTCCACCAGCCGGTAAAGGAGGAGCTCTAATGCAATCAGCTGTGCAATTGCCGCATTGATTAGCTTTGTTGCAGCACCTACATGCCGCACAAACATCTATCTGGGCCGAAAGGTGCTCTGGAGCTGGTGGTCGTGGTGGCCGTCCGCGGTTGTTGAGGAATAGCTGTGGTGACAGGCAGCTTCCGACGATGGATGACTATGACTTGCCTCACTGGTACGTAAAGAATGCAGAGTGATATTTTGCAGGGTGTCAAGCCACACAAAAAATTTCTACAATGTCTGACCAAAGAGTAAAGGGCAGCTTTGGCAGTGGTGGCAAGCTAAGCAGTATGAGTTTGTTTTTAGCTGCAGACCCAAGAACAAGAAGCACTGCTGTTGGTGGTGGGCATCCATTATTACCACACCATGCACACATTTATAAGGGCACCACCCCGTAAACCTGGTGGGAACACCTGGTCAAAGCACAGAGCTCTGTGCATCCACCTCCGCCCAAGAAGCAAGCTCAAACTGCTCGATCTTCCTCCGCTGCCTTTCCTCCTTCTGCCACCAAAGTTACTCATGCTGCTGCCAGCAATTTGAGTGGGGGCATGTAGCTGAGCATTATCTTTTTTTACCTTCTAGCTAATATGCTTCACAAAGTGTAAATTTGTATAGTAAGTGGATTTTTTTATTGGGGGGGGTTGACACCAAAAATGCAAGTGCGCTGTGTGTGTTTTGTATGCAGCACTTCCCTTCAGTGGTGACGCTTGTAATATGCAGCACAGTATACAAAATATATACTGCAGTATACACTGCGTCTGCGTGTCTGTCTGTCTCTCAGTACAAGTGTTACACTGTGCATGCAGTCAGGGAGGGTACCCTGCCTCTGGTTTCGTGTATGTAATACACTGACTATCTATCTATCTATCTATCTAATAGTGAAACACTCTACCTGAGTACAGTAGATTTCAGGACTGTATTGATTTCACCAATACAGTATAAGGAAGCAGCGGCCTTTTGGAGCCAGTTTGAAAAACCATACTGGACCACCTGTTTATTCGGCTCACCGAGGTGCTGAGCCCCAAATGTCTGGTGATACGCAACATGTTCATGTCTGTTGGATTCACAGCTGATGAAATGCTAGAGTACCCAATTCCTAATGTGCGCTGGGACATCATTGAAGGGAATTTCTACAGCGCCACACTGGTAGATTTGCACCAATTGGTTGTGATTGACGTGCACTTCCACTTACGCTTCGAGCTGCGCTCCAGGGTTAGAGATGCCACCCACTCGAATCAGCTGGCTCATCGGAAGTATACCTGAATCCTGATGGCTCATATTGATCAAGCCTGGGGCGTGCAGCAGGAACAGCAGGAAGAGGAGGCGGTGGGCCCTGAGACGGAGCATGGACAGCATTGGTAACTGGCATCTAGAGCTGGGTACTGGGCAGGCGGCAGCAGTAACAGCATGAGGAGGAGGCGGTGGGCCCTGAGACAGAGCAAGGACGGCATTAGAGGTTGAGGCCATCATCGATATGGACAGTGTATAAGCTGTAGCTATTGGAGACATGAATGAATGAATGAACGAGATTCCAATCTGTCCCTACCTACTATGTAGCAAAACCACATGAAAGGGAACGGGCTTGGCGGGGAAAAAAGACCCTGTTGAGCTTGAGTCTAGTCTGGCATCTAGAGCTGGGTACTGTGCAGTGAGCAGGTGGCAGCAGTAAGAGCAGGAGGAGTAACACAGCCATCCACACTACGTCTCAGGGCCCACCGCCACTGTAGGGACAGTGGGAATCTTATTCAACCCAATAGCTACACCTTATACACTGTCAATTAAGGATGATGGCCTCAAGCTGTTGCTGCTGCCACCGCCTGCCCAGTACCCAGCTCTAGATGGCAGTTACCAATGCTGTCCACACTCCACCAATGTTGTCTCAGGGCCTGCCGCCTCTTCATGCTGTTACTGCTGCCGCCTGCCCACTGCCCAGTACCCAGCTCTAGATGCCAGACTAGACTCAAGCTCAACAGGGTGTTCTTTCCCCGCTGATTCCGCCAAGCCCGTTCCGTTTCATGTGGTTTCACTAAATAGTAGGTACGGATTGGAATCTCGCTCATCCATTCATGTCTCCAATAGCTACAGCTTCCACACTGTCCATATAGATGATGGCCTCAACCTCTAATGCCATCCTTGCTCCTTCTGAGGGTCCACCGCCTCCTCCTCATGCTGTTAACTGCTGCCACCTGCCCAGTAACCTGCTCTGGATGCCAGTTACCAATGCTGTCCACGATCCGTCTCAGGGCCCACTGCCTCCTCCTACTGCTGTTGCCACATGTCAGTACTCCATTCATAAATTTGGCATTACAGCCATCTATGTGGCATTGATGATGCACTACACCCAGCTCTAGATGCCAGTTACCAATGCAGTCCCCACTCTGTCTCAGTGCCCACCTCCTCCTCCTCCTGCTGCTGCTGCCACCTGTCACTTGTAACTTATAACAGAGCTGTGTAGCTGGCTAATTTTTTGACTGAAAGACCTCCTTCAGAGACCTCTTCCTGTAGTCTGAAGCCTGTGTATGGCTTTTAACGGAGCGGTAAAACTTGGTGGCTAATTTTTGGACCAGAGGAACCCCCTCGTTCCCCTCTCTGCCTTTACTCGGAGACCATATAAAATCTGGCATGTTCCATTGACCGCCCCATAAAATGGCTTTGCCAGCAACAGAAAAAAGACTTCCTTATTTTTTTTTTACTTGTACAGTGTTGTGCAGAGCTGGGGGAGTCTTGACATGTCTTTTTAAATGTATTTATAGGCTGTAGAAGCTCTACACAGTCCAGAAAAACAATCCAAATTTTTCTCACATTGACTTCACGGAGTTCGAATTGGATGTTCGATCACCCGAATAATTATGCATTATTGGACCGAATAGCGGTCGAATCGAATAGTGAGCTATTCGACCAACACTAGTCTTTACATCAGTTTCAGTTGTCCTCCGTGCAAGCAAACATTAGTGGATCTGGATCTATAGTAAAATGTCAATGAAGTGAGCTAAAGAAGGTGAGATTGTTTTTTTATACAATTATATGAATACAATTTTACTTAAAATTATCAGTTTGATTTATGTAACTTGTCTAAATATGATATGAAACACTGGAGAATATATATGCAAATGTTTGGTAATGCACTTGCTTATCTGGACCACTTCATCTTTTTCATTGTGGGAGGAGTCCTACTATTAATTTCATTACAAAATTATTATTTTTCCTGTCCTAAAGCAGGAAACACTTACCTTCAATCTTAGAGCTGTCTAAGTAAAATTTCTTGAAATTAAATATTCAAGATTGTATATTACCTCATTATTTCCGGTTTGGGTTGGTTTTATGTGTAAGTTATGTACACTGATCTGTGAAACTTTTTTTATCATGCTGTGATTGTTGTACTTTACAAAATTGTATACATTACGAAAGATGATTTGTACCCAACTATTTGTTATTGGAGTCTACAGGACTAGTTTAATAGTACATGATATCCATTACATTGGGCACAATCATGCTTATTTACATTTTAATGTCTATAAACTAGTCATTATTTATTTATGTTGTGTGACAGTATGTCAATGTAGAAATACAACAGACGAGTGCAGTGCTTTGTCACCCTATAACAATTAGTACATGCACACAGGCCTAAATGGCTGGATGGATAATCAGGTGTTATTTTATTTCAATCTTCTGACTTAAAAATCAGGCAAAAGGATCACTATAAAAATCAGGGCAAGGTCTTCAAAGTGTTTTTTGTTATACTGCATCACCCTTTTGCATATGTTCCCCACATAACATTTATAACTGACAGTCTAGTTAATAGTTAAAAAAAAGCTGGGGATAGTGGCATACTTGGCATATTCAACCCACACAGTAATCATAGGTATACCATAATACTCTACTTCATATATAATCATGAAATAAAAGTAAAAAGAATTGAAGAAAGCACAGCTGATCTGGTACTTGTTGTTCACCAGACATATGTCAGATCAGCAGCAGTTGGTTCCCTTACCTTGCTTCTAGCTGCTCTGTCCAGGCTCTGGAGTTAGAGGCGTTGCCGAACCTTTCCAGCTGATTTACCTGCACCTGATCATCCAGTACCCGCCCAGCCTGCCTGTTAGCCTGACTATAGAAGCTGTGTTCTGACTGACATTCCTTGGCTTTGCAATAGGAGTGTTTACCTGAGGCTCCAGCTTGTGGCTATTTCTGAGTGCTGATTCCCTGGTTCTGACTCTGGCTTCTTCTGACTTTGATTGTTCGCTGCCTGCCCTGACCTGGTCCTGTTCTGGTTTTCGAGATTGTCTAGCGATTTGGTTCTATCTGCAGTCAGCTGCTGTCTGCACGGGTGTGTCTGAGGGCCGCAACCTGGGTGCAGTCTGCAGCAAAGTCCATCACTCCTTGCAGGGTGCTCTGGTGAACGCCGGACGGTTCCTTAGACTCCGCGGCTCAGCTCATACATTTGCCAAACGTCCAGATTACACAGGGGGTCCACTTCCCCACAGTTGTGGCAGATCCGTGATAGTTACCGTGTTTCCCCGATGATAAGGCATCCCCATCAAATAAGCCACCCCCCGATTTTTGCTCAAACAATTAAAATAAAGC